>NC_143039.1:61861114-61896114 GCF_057628025.1 Oncorhynchus mykiss
CATCAGGACAGTACACAGGACAGAACACAGCAGGACAGTACACATCAGGACAGTACACATCAGGACAGTACACAGCAGGACAGAACCCATCAGGACAGTACACATCAGGACAGTACACAGCAGGACAGAACACACCAAGACAGAACACATCAGGACAGTACACATCAGGACAGAACACAGCAGGACAGAACACAGCAGGACAGAACACAGCAGGACAGAACCCATCAGGACAGTACACATCAGGACAGTACACATCAGGACATAACACAGCAGGACAGAGCACAGCAGGACAGTACACATCAGGACAGTACACATCAGGACAGAACACAGCAGGACAGAACACAGCAGGACAGAACACAGCAGGACAGAACCCATCAGGACAGTACACATCAGGACAGTACACAGCAGGACAGAACACACCAAGACAGAACACATCAGGACAGTACACAGCAGGACAGTACACATCAGGACAGAACACATCAGGACAGAACACAGCAGGACAGAACACATCAGGACAGTACACAGGACAGAACACAGCAGGACAGTACACATCAGGACAGTACACATCAGGACAGTACACAGCAGGACAGAACCCATCAGGACAGTACACATCAGGACAGTACACAGCAGGACAGAACACACCAAGACAGAACACATCAGGACAGTACACAGCAGGACAGTACACATCAGGACAGAACACATCAGGACAGAACACAGCAGGACAGAACACATCAGGACAGTACACAGGACAGAACACAGCAGGACAGTACACATCAGGACAGTACACATCAGGACAGTACACAGCAGGACAGTACACATCAGGACAGAACACATCAGGACAGTACACATCAGGACAGAACACAGGACAGAACACAGCAGGACAGAACACATCAGGACAGAACACAGCAGGACAGTACACATCAGGACAGTACACATCAGGACAGTACACATCAGGACAGTACACATCAGGACAGAACACAACAGGACAGTACACATCAGGACAGAACACAGCAGGACAGAACACAGCAGGACAGTACACAGCAGGACAGTACACATCAGGACAGAACACAGCAGGACAGTACACATCAGGACAGTACACATCAGGACAGTACACAGCAGGACAGTACACATCAGGACAGAACACATCAGGACAGTACACATCAGGACAGAACACAGCAGGACAGAACACAGCAGGACAGTACACAGCAGGACAGAACACAGCAGGACAGTACACATCAGGACAGTACACATCAGGACAGAACACATCAGGACAGAACACATCAGGACAGAACACAGCAGGACAGAACACATCAGGACAGAACACATCAGGACAGAACACATCAGGACAGAACACACACGCAGGACAGTACACATCAGGACAGAACACAGCAGGACAGAACACAGCAGGACAGAACACATCAGGACAGTACACAGCAGGACAGTACACATCAGGACAGAACACATCAGGACAGAACACAGCAGGACAGAACACATCAGGACAGTACACAGGACAGAACACAGCAGGACAGTACACATCAGGACAGTACACATCAGGACAGTACACAGCAGGACAGTACACATCAGGACAGAACACATCAGGACAGTACACATCAGGACAGAACACAGGACAGAACACAGCAGGACAGAACACATCAGGACAGAACACAGCAGGACAGTACACATCAGGACAGTACACATCAGGACAGTACACATCAGGACAGTACACATCAGGACAGAACACAACAGGACAGTACACATCAGGACAGAACACAGCAGGACAGAACACAGCAGGACAGTACACAGCAGGACAGTACACATCAGGACAGAACACAGCAGGACAGTACACATCAGGACAGTACACATCAGGACAGTACACAGCAGGACAGTACACATCAGGACAGAACACATCAGGACAGTACACATCAGGACAGAACACAGCAGGACAGAACACAGCAGGACAGTACACAGCAGGACAGAACACAGCAGGACAGTACACATCAGGACAGTACACATCAGGACAGAACACATCAGGACAGAACACATCAGGACAGAACACAGCAGGACAGAACACATCAGGACAGAACACATCAGGACAGAACACATCAGGACAGAACACACACGCAGGACAGTACACATCAGGACAGAACACAGCAGGACAGAACACAGCAGGACAGAACACATCAGGACAGAACACAGCAGGACAGAACAGAGCAGGACAGTACACAGGACAGTACACAGCAGGACAGAACACAGCAGGACAGAACACAGCAGGACAGAACACAGCAGGACAGAACACAGCAGGACAGAACACATCAGGACAGTACACAGCAGGACAGTACACACACACAGGACAGTACACATCAGGACAGAACACAGCAGGACAGAACACAGCAGGACAGTACACATCAGGACAGAACACAGCAGGACAGAACACAGCAGGACAGAACACATCAGGACAGAACACAGCAGGACAGAGCACAGCAGGACAGAACACATCAGGACAGTACACATCAGGACAGAACACAGCAGGACAGAACACAGCAGGACAGAACACAGCAGGACAGAACCCATCAGGACAGTACACATCAGGACAGTACACATCAGGACATAACACAGCAGGACAGAGCACAGCAGGACAGTACACATCAGGACAGTACACATCAGGACAGAACACAGCAGGACAGAACACAGCAGGACAGAACACAGCAGGACAGAACCCATCAGGACAGTACACAGCAGGACAGAACACACCAGGACAGAACACATCAGGACAGTACCCATCAGGACAGTACACATCAGGACAGTACACAGCAGGACAGAACACAGCAGGACAGTACACATCAGGACAGTACACATCAGGACAGTACACATCAGGACAGTACACAGCAGGACAGTACACATCAGGACAGAACACATCAGGACAGTACACATCAGGACAGAACACAGCAGGACAGAACACAGCAGGACAGTACACAGCAGGACAGTACACATCAGGACAGAACACAGCAGGACAGTACACATCAGGACAGTACACATCAGGACAGTACACAGCAGGACAGTACACATCAGGACAGAACACATCAGGACAGTACACATCAGGACAGAACACAGCAGGACAGAACACATCAGGACAGAACACATCAGGACAGAACAAATCAGGACAGTACACATCAGGACAGTACACATCAGGACAGTACACATCAGGACAGTACACAGCAGGACAGTACACATCAGGACAGAACACATCAGGACAGTACACATCAGGACAGAACACAGCAGGACAGAACATAGCAGGACAGAACACATCAGGACAGAACACATCAGGACAGAACAAATCAGGACAGTACACATCAGGACAGTACACATCAGGACAGTACACATCAGGACAGAACACATCAGGACAGTACACATCAGGACAGAACACATCAGGACAGAACACATCAGGACAGTACACATCAGGACAGTCCACAGCAGGACAGAACACATCAGGACAGTACACATCAGGACAGTACACAGGACAGAACACATCAGGACAGTACACATCAGGACAGTACACATCAGGACAGAACACATCAGGACAGAACACATCAGGACAGTACACATCAGGACAGTACACATCAGGACAGTACACAGCAGGACAGTACACATCAGGACAGTACACATCAGGACAGTACACATCAGGACAGTACACAGGACAGAACACATCAGGACAGTACACAGCAGGACAGAACACATCAGGACAGAACACAGCAGGACAGAACACATCAGGACAGTACACATCAGGACAGTACACATCAGGACAGAACACATCAGGACAGTACACATCAGGACAGTACCCATCAGGACAGTACACATCAGGACAGAACACATCAGGACAGTACACATCAGGACAGAACACATCAGGACAGTACACATCAGGACAGTACACAGCAGCACAGAACACAGCAGGACAGAACACATCAGGACAGTACACATCAGGACAGAACACATCAGGACAGTACACATCAGGACAGTACACAGGACAGAACACATCAGGACAGTACACATCAGGACAGTACACATCAGGACAGAACACATCAGGACAGAACACATCAGGACAGTACACATCAGGACAGTACACATCAGGACAGTACACAGCAGGACAGTACACATCAGGACAGTACACATCAGGACAGTACACATCAGGACAGTACACAGGACAGAACACATCAGGACAGTACACAGCAGGACAGAACACATCAGGACAGAACACAGCAGGACAGAACACATCAGGACAGTACACATCAGGACAGTACACATCAGGACAGAACACATCAGGACAGAACACATCAGGACAGAACACATCAGGACAGTACACATCAGGACAGAACACATCAGGACAGTACACATCAGGACAGAACACATCAGGACAGTACACATCAGGACAGTACACAGCAGCACAGAACACAACAGGAGAGAACACATCAGGACAGAACACAGCAGGACAGAACACCTCAGGACACTACACAGCAGGACAGAACACAGCAAGACAGAACACATCAGGACAGAACACATCAGGACACTACACAGCAGGACAGAACACAGCAGGACAGAACACATCAGGACAGAACACATCAGGACAGAACACATCAGGGCAGTACACAGCAGGACAGCATACAAGAGAGACATCAGGGACTGTAACATACCCTGTTTCACGGAATCATGGATCTCTCCAGGATATACTGTCCCTGTCCATACAGCCAGCTGGGTTCTCAGTACATTACGCAAACAGGAATAAAGAACTCTCCATGAATAAGAAAGGTAGAGGAGTATGTTTCATGATTAACTACTCATGGTGTGATTGTGAAAACGTGCTTTTGTGTCCTTTTGTTAACCCGACCTAGAATAACTCACAAATGCCGACCGCATTACCCCCCAAGAGAATTCTCTTCAGGTTATAGTCACAGCCATGTACAGTTGAAGTCAGAAGTTTACATACAACTTAGCCAAATACATTTAAACTCAGTTATTCACAGTTCCTGACCTTTATTCTAGTAAAAATTCCCTGTCTTAGGTCAGTTAGGATCACCACTTTATTTTTAAAATGTGAAATGTCAGAATAATAGTAAAGAGAATTGTTTATTTCAGCTTTTTTTCTCTCATCACATTCCCAGTGGCTCAGAAGTTTACATACACTCAATTAGTATTTGGTAGCATTGCCTTTAAATTGTTTAACTTGGGTCAAACGTTTCAGGCAGCCTTCCACAAGCTTCCCACAATAAATTGGGTAAATTGGGTGAATTTTGGCCCATTCCTCCTGACAGAGGGTAACTGGGGTAACTGAGTTAGCTTTGTAGGCCTCCTTGCTCGCACAAGCTTTTTCAGTTCTGCCCACAAATTTTCTATAGGATTAAAGTCAGGGCTTTGTGATGGCCACTCCAATACCTTGACTTTGTCCTTAAGCCATTTTGCCACAACTTTGGAAGTATCCTTGGGGTAATTGTCCATTTGGAAGACCCATTTGCAACCAAGCTTTAACTGATGTCTTAAGATATTGCTTCAATATATCCACATACTATGCCTACCTCATGATGCCATCTATTTTGTGAAGTACACCAGTCCCTCCTGCAGCAAAACACCCCCACAACATGATGCTGCCACCCCCGTGCTTCAGAGTTTGGATGGTGTTCTCCACCTTTTTCCTCCAAACATAACAATTGGTCATTATGGCCAAACAGTTCAATTTTTGTCTGGCTTTTTTTATGACGGTTTTGGAGCAGTGGCTTCTTCCTTGCTGAGCGGCCTTTCAAGGTTATGTCGATATAGGACTCGTTTTACTGTGGATATAGATGATTTTGTACCTGTTTCCTCCAGCATCTTCACACGGTCCTATGCTGTTGTTCTGAGATTGATTTGCACTTTTCACACCAAAGTACATTCATCTCTAGGAGAAATGTGTGTGTTTTTGCCAATTTTAACTGCACACTTGTTGTTTGTGTACATGGATTTTATAATGTCATATGCTTTTCCCCCAACACTACATTCCATCAGTTTGTAAAGCAGACCCTCATGCCAAATCGAGTCGAAAGGTTTTTTTTAAATCAACAAAGCATCAGAAGACCTTGCCTTTGTTTTGGTCCTCTCTCTTTCTCCCCCTCCTCTCTCCACCCATCTCTCTCTCTCTCTGTCTGTCTGTCGGATGCATGGGCCTAGGCTACAGCCTAAACCTATTCATTCAACCTATAGAAAACTCTAATAAGTTTAATCAAATTTAAGCTTACTAAGAAAGAAATTATCCATGCAGGCCTGAAAATCCCTCGGCATAGGCTATTCTCAATCACAGCTTTATGAGAGATAAAATAGAATATTAGGCTATTCTCAATCACAGCTTTATGAGAGATAAAATAGAATATTAGGCTATTCTCAATCACAGCTTTATGAGAGATAAAATAGAATATTATTATCCAGTTCTTAAGACAGTCTGATTCCATCCAGCCCATGATGTATAACCAACCTGGTGCACTAGGCCTATACAGGGAGTGATGCCATTTCTCATCTGACTGTTACTGCTCCATGTGTGCACAACGCAGATGCAGACACACCCTCCCACACACTCACACACACACACACACACACACACACAAACCTGTTCCATGCTGTTGCTCCTCCACCACAAAGGAATATTAGAAAACATTTCCCTGCACTTAGCCTCTGTCCAGGGTTTCAAAAACATTATATTTCGTCATGATTCGTCCAGTTTTAGCATTCCATTTTGCGCTATATTCCAACTGTCATTTTATTTACCATTTTTGAAAGAATAATATTCAGGTTAGGGGGCCAATAGGGTGCGATACCATCGTATATCATATGGTTTTATGATACATAATCATGACTTTGCCCTACCCTACCTGTTACATTATTTATCATTATGAAGCTTACCAGTAGTTTTTTAAAACAGCTGAGCCAGTCACATGTTGTTTGTTTACAAGCGCACAATGACCAGAAACTAGTGAGTCACTTTCACTGTGTAGCACGCACCAGGTGATCCAGTAAAACTTGTATGGAATTCGCAAACTAAATATTTGTCAGCTAAATATCTTATAACTATTCAATTAACTGTGTAAAATGTGGTAAATACTCTGCAGTTGTGCATTTGGTTGGCTAACTTAGGAGCTAGTTAGCTAAGTGTTTAGCTTCTTGCAAAATCAAGCTTCTCTCGGTAACAGCAGAGAATTCCTGTCCTTGATCAAGGTCCTTGCCGTCTGTTTTGTGCGTGCAGAAAACTGTGAGTAGCATTTTTGAGTTACTTGCATATTTTTATGAGCTGGGATGTTTGTCCTGCAAATACTTTATGTCAGAGACCGTATAAACTGTTTGCATGCAGTCGTTAGCATTTAGCTAGCATCCGCTACGGGATTTTACATGTACTTGTTAGCATTACTAACCTTCGGGTTACAGAGGCTCAGTGGGGTCTAATGAGCTTGAAAATAGAAGCCCCTTGTGTTCAATGCAGGTAATACCATATATCCCGGGATGGTACAAGGACGGTATGAAGGTATGAAAATCTGGATCCCTCCCAAGCTCAGTGTGCGTGAAACATGTGACCTACTAACATGTGAGGGAGAGAGAAAGAGAGAAAGAGAGAGAGAGATAGAGAGATAGGAGTATAGTACAGTACAGCAAAGTAAAGTGTGTTTTTTCAAGGAAAGGATTCACAAAAAGGCGCTCTTAAGAGGTGTGTGTGTGTGTGTGTGTGTGTGTGTGTGTGTGTGTGTGTGTGTGTGTGTGTGTGTGTGTGTGTGTGTGTGTGTGTGTGTGTGTGTGCGCATTAGAGTGACGTGTGATCTGGAGGAGCACACACGGGTGTCTTAACACGGGGAGACGGAGTGCACTAACTCCGCACATCAGCATGCCAAGCATCCCCTAAGGGAATTACCCAGCATTCCTGAGTCAGGCCTGGTTAGAGGAGTGGAGAAGGAGGCCAAGAAGAGAGGGAGAGGAAGAAGAAGAAAAAGAGGAGATGAGGAGAGCTCAGCTTTGATCTCCTTTGAGAGGAGCAGAAACACTAGGGTTAGGGAAGGGGCGAAAGCGGCTGTGTTTGTGTGTGAGTTTGTGCGAGTGCACATTTGTGTGTTTGTGTGTGTGTGTGTGTGTGTGTGTGTGTGTGTGTGTGTGTGTGTGTGTGTGTGTGTGTGTGTGTGTGTGTGTGTATTTGTGCATGTGCACACATTCATTTGTGTGTGTGTGTGTGCGTGTGTGTATGTCAGCTTTATCTGCACTACAGTCCTGGCGTCTCACAGACGGCTGCAGAGGATTGAGCTACTCCGGTAAAACTGCAAATCTGTTCCTGTTCTATTAATCTAACAGTGTAACTGACTGACATCAAGTATAATGCCTGGATTAAGGCTCTTCTGCAAGGTATTAAGGACAAAAATGTGCTTGTCTAAGAAACGTTCAGGGCATCGTCTACCCTCACCACTTCTCCTTCCTCTGTCCATGTCTTTCTATCCCTCTTTCTTTGTCTGTCTCTCTCTTTCCCTCCTCTCCTCTCCTCTGTCTCAGACTCTCTCTCTGTCTTTCTCGCTCTCTCTTTCTCTCTCTCTTCTTCCGACTCTCTCTTCTCCCCATCTCTCTCTATTACGAGTTATAAAAGCAAGGTATCACAAAAAAGTGTCTCTAAAATGTGTCTGATTTAATTCAACCTCCACCCGCCCCTCTAACCTCCATCCGTCCCTCCTTTCCCTATCCACCCCTTGGGAACCTCCAGCAAGGTCTGAAGCCCCAGACTGAGGACAGACAGATAGGGACTGGAAGGAATAAGAACAAGACCTAACAGATGGCAACGCTGTCAGAGAGGCAACTGGCACTGTGTGTGACGGGGTGTGGGGGGAGTGTGTGTGTGGGTGTGCGTGTGCGATTGCAAGCTTTGTATCTCATCTTTTTCGGCTCCCTGACAATAAATGCTGTCTAAATACAACTGAAGCCCCACCATCTTTCTGTGACATTCTTTTGTTTCTAGGTGAAACCAAATGACTCATTCATTTTCACAACCATCATATGACACACACCTTGTGGTTTCTGTGCTCATCATCAGTGGTGGAAAATGTCCCCAACTGTCATACTTGAGTAAAAGTAAAGATACCTTCATAGAAAATGACTCAAGTAAAATTAAAATACTACTTGAGTAAAAATCTAAAAGTATTTGGTTTTAAATATACTTAAGTATCAAAAGTAAATGTAATTTCTAAAATAGACTTACGTGTCAAAAGTAAAAGTATAAATCATTTCAGATTCCTTATATTAAGCAAAGCAGATTTTCTTGCTTTTTTTATTTACGGATAGTCAGGGGCACATTCCAACACTCAGACATCACGTACAAACTAAGCATATGTGTTTAGCAAGTCTGCCAGATAAGAGGCAGTAGGGATGACCAGGGATGTTCTCCTCATACCGTAAGTGTGTGAATTGGAACATTTTCCTGTCTCCCAAAACCGACTGAAGTAGTACTGTAAAGTATTTCTACTTAAGTACTTTACACCACTGCTCAACCCCCTTGTGATCAACGTTCTATGAAGCAAAGCATGAACACAGATTCACTCTTTGCTGGTCAGTTTGTGCATTCGTTTAGAAAATTATTCCATGCACCCTAATGAGTGACAAACACACCTCTTCTTTCCTAAGAAAAAACAGTGGGAGACCAAGGTTTGCTCTTTGTATGGAACCATTCACTAGTTGTGCCCACGTTTTTTCCCTGTGAATCCTAGAGGGCCTTGGCAGACTTGTGACCATAGTTATGTAATGGAGGTCGAACACGCCACACACACATGGTATGTACACACCCACACACACCATACACACCGTACACACCCACACCGTACAAACACCGTACACACCCACACATGGTATGTACACACCCACACACACCATACACACCGTACACACCCACACCGTACAAACACCGTACACACCCACACATGGTATGCACAGACTGTACTATGTTGTTTGGATTCCAGGCTGCTTCTACACTGTCAGTACTTACAGTACCAGTCAAAAGTTTGGACACACCTACTCAGTCAAGGTTTTTCTTTATTTTTACTATTTTCTGCATTGTCGAATAATAGTGAAGACATCAAAACTATGAAATAACACATATGGAATCATGTAGTAACCAAAAAAGTTTTTAACATATTTAAATATATTTTATATTTGAGATTCTTCAAAGTAGCCACCATTTGCCTTGATGACAGCATTGCACACTCTTGGCATTGTCTCAACCAGCTTCACCTGGGATGCTTTTCCAACAGTCTTTAAGGAGTTCCCACATATGCTGAGCACCTGCTGGCTGCAGGTATCGCTGCAGAATGCTGTGGTAGCCATGCTGGGTTTGTGTGCCTTGAATTCTAAATAAATCACCAACAGTGTCACCAGCAAAGCACCTCCACACCATCAAACCTCCTACTCAATGCTTCACTGTGGGAACCATGCATGCGGAGATCATCCGTTCACCTACTCTGCGTCTCACAAAGACACAGAGGTTGGAACCAAAAAATCTCAAATTTGGACTCATCAGACCAAAGGACAGATTTCCACCAATCTAATGTCCATTGCTCGTGTTTCTTGGCCCAAGCAAGTCTAATCTTCTTATTGGCGTCCTTTAGTTTAGGTTTCTTTGCAGCAATTCGTCCGTGAAGACCAAGGTCTTAGGTAGGTGTGTCCAAACTTTTGACTGGTACTATATGTCTGACAGGTCTAATGATATCTGCTGAAACATGAGGTTACCGTGGGACTCTGTCCAAACTAATGCCTGTCTGAGTGTCTGTTACACCCCCACCATGTCACCCGGGGGAGAGGATAGTTCTCTGGAAAGTCTTTGTAGAGTCGCTGGCTTTACCTCGGGAGTGTGTGTGTGTGTGTGTGTGTGTGTGTGTGTGTGTGTGTGTGTGTGTGTGTGTGTGTGTGTGTGTGTGTGTGTGTGTGTGTGTGTGTGAGTGTGTGTGTGTGTGTGTGTGTGTGTGTGTGTGTGTGTGTGTGTTGACGTGCTGATGAGGACAAATGTGGACCCTCTACTGTTGACTCTCCCTCTAACATCTCTCCAAAGACGCAGCCTTTAGATAAGCCTGTGTCACAGGTGTCACACACACATGTCGACATAGGATCAGGGCTGTTAGCCCCACACGAGAGGCCCCACTAGCCCGGTCAGTCTCGACATGACCCTTGCTTTTTCCACATACATACATGTAACACACACATCATCGCCGATCACTCGAGTATGAGTATGAGTATGTTGGAGAGTTCTACACGCAAACTTGCTCTCTCACCATGGTCATACACACAAACAAAAGTCCAGGACACCCTCCAATGAAAACATACTTCCAGGCACAAATACATACTCATGCACGCATAAACACACAGCTACAGTACCAGTGAAAAGTTTGGACACACCTACTCATTCAAGGGTTTTTCTTTATTTTTTACTATTCTCTACATTGTAGAATAATAGTGAAGACATCAAAACTATGAAATAACACATATGGAATCATGTAGTAACCATAAAAGGTTTAAACAAATCAAAATATTTTGCGATTTGAGAGTCTTCAAAGTAGCTACCCTTTGCCTTGATGACAGCTCTGCACACTCTTTGCATTCTCTCAACCAGGTTCATGAGGTAGTCACCTGGAATGCATTTCAATTAACAGGTGTAAATCGTTAAAAGTTCATTTGTGGAATTTCTTTACTTCTTAATGTGTTTGAGCCGATCAGGTAGGGGTGGTATACAGAAGATAGCCCTATTTGGTTAAAGACCAAGTCCATATTATAGCAAGAACAACTCAAATAAGCAAAGAGAAACGACAGACCATCATTACTTTAAGACAGGGCTGCCCAACCCTCTTCCCGGAGAGCTACAGTCCTGTGGGTTTTCAGTCCAACCCTCATTTAACACACCTGATTCTGCTAATTAGCTGCTCAACAAGACCTTAACTAGCCGAATCAGATACGCTAAATTAGAGTTGGACTGGTAACTTACAGAACAGTAGATATCCAGGAAGAGGGTTGCTTTAAGACATGAAGGCCAGCCCTGCTTTAAGACATGAAGGTCAGCCAACGCGGAAAATTTCAAGAACTTTGAAAGTATCTTCAAGTGCAGTCACAAAAACCATCAAGCGCTATGATGAAACTGGCTCTCATGATGTTCGTCACAGGAATGGAAGACCCAGAGTTACCTCTGCTGCAGAGGATAAGCTCATTAGAGTTACCAGCCTCAGAAATTGCAGCCCAAAAAAATGCTTCACTGAGTTCAGGTAACAGACACATCTCAACATCAACTGTTCAGAGGAGACTGCGTAAATCAGGTCTTCACGGTCAAATTGATGCAAAGAAACCACTACTAAAGGACCCCAATAATAAGAAGAGACTTGCTTGGGCTGAGAAACACGAGCAATGGACATTAGACTTGTGGAAATCTGTCCTTTGGTCTGATGGGTCCAAATTTGAGATTTTTGGTTCCAACTGCTGTTTCTTTGTGAGACGCAGAGCAGGTGAACGGATGATCTCCGCTTCGAGGCAAGCAACACTGAGGCATGCATGAGAGCATCAGCTGTTCTGCACGACTGTGTGATCATGCTCTTCGTAGCCGACGTGAGTAAGACCTTTAAACAGGTCAACATACACAAGGTTGCGGGGCCAGACTGATTACCAGGACGTGTGCTCCGGGCATGTGCTGACCAACTGGCTGGTCAGCACAACTCCCTGATTGAGTCTGTAATACCAACATGTTTCAAGCAGACAACCATAGTCCCTATGCCCAAGAACACAAAGGAAACCTGCCTAAATAACCAAAGACCCGTAGCACTCACGTCCATAGCCATGAAGTGCTTTGAAAGGCTGGTAATGACTCACATCAACACCATTATCCCAGAAACCCTACACCCACCCCAATTTGCATACCGCCCAAACAGATCCACAGATGATGCAATCTCTATTGCACTCCACACTGCCCCTTCCCACCTGGACAAAAGGAACACCTATGTGAGAATGCTATTCATTGACTACAGCTCAGCGCTCAACACCATAGTACCCTCAAAGCTCATCAATAAGCTAAGGATCCTGGGACTAAACACCTCCCTCTGCAACTGGATCCTGGACTTCCTGACGGGCCGCCCCCAGGTGGTGAGGGTAGGTAGAAACACATCTGCCACGCTGATCATCAACACTGGAGACCCCCAGTGGTGTGAGCTCAGGTCCCTCCTGTACTCCCTGTTCACCCACGACTGCATGGCCAGGCACGACTCCAACACCATCATTAAGTTTGCAGACGACACAACAGTGGTAGGCCTGATCAACGATGAGGCGGTCAGAGACCTGGCCGGATGGTGCCAGAATAACAACCTATCCCTCAACATAACCAAGACTAAGGAGATGATTGTGGACTACAGGAAAAGGAGGACTGAGTACGCCCCCATTCTAATCGACGAGCCTGTAGTGGAGCAGGTTGAGAGTTTCAAGTTCCTTGGTGTCCACATCACCAACAAACTAGAATGGTCCAAACACACCAAGACAGTCGTGAAGAGGGCACGACAAAGCCACTTCCCCCTCAGGAAACTAAAAAGATTTGGCATGGGTCCTGAGATCCTCAAAAGGTTCTACAGCTGCAATATCGAGAGCATCCTGACCAGTTGCATCACTGCCTGGTACGGCAATTGCTCAGCCTCCGACCGCAAGGCACTACAGAGGATAGTGCGTACGGCCCAGTACATCACTGGGGCTAAGCTGCCTGCCATCCAGGACCTCTACACCAGGCGGTGTCAGAGGAAGGCCCTAAAAATTGCCAAAGACCCCAGCCACCCCAGTCATAGACTGTTCTCTCTACTACTGAATGGCAAGCAGTACCGGAGTGCCAAGTCTAGGACAAAAAGGCTTCTCAACAGTTTTTACCCCCAAGCCATAAGACTCCTGAACAGGTAATCAAATTACTATTTGCATTGTGTGCCCCCCAAACCCTCTTTTACGCTGCTGCTATTTTCTGTTTATCACATATGCACAGTCACTTTAACTATACATTGATGTACATATGAACATACTACCTCAATTGGGCCGACCAACCAGTGCTCCTGCACATTGGCTAACCGGGCTATCTGCATTGTCCCGCCAACCACCACCCGCCAACTCCTCTTTACGCTACTCTATGTTCATCATATTTGCATAGTCACTTTAACCATATCTACATGTACATAATACCTCAATCAACCTGACTAACCAGTGTCTGTATGTAGCCTCGCTACTGTAAATAGCCTCGCTACTGTTTTCACTGTCTTTTTAATGTTGTTTTCATTTCTTTACTTACCTATTGTTCAACTAATACCTTTTTTGTACTATTGGTTAGAGCCTGTAAGTAAGCATTTCACTGTAAGGTTGTACCTGTTGTACTCGGCGCACGTGACAAATAAACTTGGATTTGATTTGATTTGTGTGGTTCCCACCGTGAAGCATGGAGGAGGAGGTGTGATGTGTACGGGTGCATTGCTGGTGACACTGTCTGTGATTTATTTCGAATGCAAGGCATATCTTAACCAGCATGGCTACCACAGCATTCTGCAGCGATACTCCCTCCCATCTGGTTTGCGCTTAGTGGGACTATCATTTGTTTTTCAACAGGACAATGACCCAACACACCTCTAGGCTGTGTAAGGGCTATTGGATCAGGAAGGAGATTGATGGAGTGCTGCATCAGATGACCTGGCCTCCACAATCCCCCGACTTCAACCAAATTGAGATGGTTTGGGATGAGTTTGACTGCAGAGTGAAGGAAAAGCAGGCAACAAATGCCCAGCATATGTGGGAACTCCTTCAAGACTGTTGGAAAAGCATTACAGGTGAGGCTAGTTGAGAGAATTCCAAGAGTGTGCAAACCAGTCATCAAGGCAAAGGGTGGCTACTTTAAATTTGTTTAACACTTTTTTGTTTACTAAATTATTCTGTATGTGTTATTTCATAGTGTTGATGTCTTCGCTATTATTCTACAATGTAGAAAAATAACTTGAATGAGTAGGTGTGTCCAAACTTTGACTGGTACTGTATGTCTTACTACACTTGTGAGGACTTTTTGGGGACCAACAATTGATTCTCCTTCAAAATCCTATTTTCCCTAAGCCCTAACCCTAAACCTAACCCCAACCTTAACCCCTAACCCTAAACCTCTAACCCCTAACCCTAAACCTAACCCCAACCTTAACCCCTAAGCCTAAAATAGCCTTTTTACAAGTGAGGACCAGCAAAATGTCCTCACTTCTCAGAATTTTAATTGGTTTACTATTCTATTGATGACTTCTGGTACTCAAAAGTATAGTAAAATGTGTACACACACACACACACACACACACACACACACACACACACACACACACACACACACACAGATTCCATACATGATTTAAGATTGAAAGTGGGGCAGTAACAGATATGAAATGGAAATGACTGCAATGCTCAAACTGAATAGAGCTTATTTTCAACACACACACACACACACACATGAACACACACACACACACACACACACACACACACACACACACAGAGGCTTCACAGTAGAGTTCAATTATTAAAATCATTCCAAAAGGCGAGGCAGCAGCGGGTGGAGCAGAAATCAGCTCCAACAAGTCATTGTAGAGCACCAGCCGATGAGATGAGGCATAATTAGAGGAAAACAATGAATGAAGCCTTTTAATAAAGGGCACAATCTGTCATTCATTTTTCAACCAAACGGCAGCCTTATTTTCAAATGCATATATCTTTATTGGAAATGATAACTGAACAGCTATAACTATTGCAGATTGTACCTTTAACTTTAAACCCACATGAACCTTTGATGTGCTTTGTATTTAATGTGTCTGTACCCTGTTGCCATGCACTCATGTCAAACGTCAACCCACACACACAACCCTGACGAAGCATGGGTTGTAAGACTCAATAATTAAACAAGGCAACAGTAAACATGTCATCCCCCACGATTGACGCAGCGCCTCCCCTTGGGACAATTGAGGTATCGCGTGTGACTAACACATTTCAGTTAATTACTAAAGCTCCCACCTCGGGCCAATCAGTGTACTTTTGTAAATGGCAGCTCTCTATGGCAAGATACATCATTCACCCAAGTTTTGTCCAAATCGGGCCTGTGCGTTCTGAGATATCGCATGTGACGAACGTATGAACAGACAGAGACAGATCCACAGTCCGATCCCCGATTTCACTGCGGGGGACAATAACTGTAAGATCCAATAATTAAATAATAATATCAGTGTCCTATTAACCTTATGAACAAAAATATGATCATTCAGTACTGGGAGAAAAAGCTATTTTCATCCTGACCCGCATCTAATCAACTAATCTGATTATACTGCTGTTCAAAGTGTAATCCTGCTAAATTGAATAATACAATTTATAAATCAAAGGAATGCAGATCATGATGCGTATCTCTGATGGAGTTCTGTGCAATCATTTGTGTCATCATTAGCAGGGTTGTGTAGGTTACTTTCTAAATGTAATCTGTTACAGTAACTACTTACCTGTCTAAAATTGTAATCAGTAACATAACTTTTGGATTACCCAAACTCAGCAACGTAATCTGATTACTTTCACGTACTTTTGGACAAAAATAATTCATCAAACACATTTGGTGTGTCATAATAGTGGTCTCTGACTTGTGGTGAGAACCGCTCAGGTGAAACAAACTTAAACTAGCGCCTTTTTTCAATGCTGAATTGTGTCATAATGTATCATTTTTTTCCTTAAACATCCTTTCTTAAAAGTAATCCAAGAAGTAATCATCTAGTTTTTTCAAAAGTATCTGTAATCTGATTACAATATTTTTGCTGGTAACTTACATATGTAATCAGTTACTCCCCAACCCTGATCATTAGGACAATACAGAGCTGTGTTCTGTTATTTGTACATTTATTCTGCTTTTATTGGATGAGGCTCACTTGGAAAAGAGATGTGACTTTCCTGTTTAAATAAAGCTGGTTCACCTGATTCACCCAGGCTTTTGACTCCATGAACCAAGACAAATTGAAGAAATAGAGGAGGACAGGACTTTGAACTCTGAACTGTATCATTTAAGGAAAAAGTGTGGACACTGGATACAAAAATGTATTTCCAAGGACTCTGTGACTTTGGATTTCTACACTGTGTAAACAAAAGGGAAAGTTCACATAACTCCACTACTGTATAAGCCACAACAGCTATTAGAACAGACCATTAGCTTGATTGGAGTATAGTTTAAGGGTAATGCTTTTACAAGGTATTAGAAAACCATGCCTTATTTATAGGCTTCAAAATCAACAACAACAATGCCAAAGCACCTGAATCCCAAAGCTGAAACATTGGAGATTGAGCAATGTTACTATTGACAGCCTAACCATTATTGGAGGCAGTACACACAGTACACACCAGACTGATACACAGAACACACTGCCAGAGTTCCCATAGGACTACTGTGGCACAGATATATGTTCTCTATGCAGCTGACCAGTCCTCCTCAGCTGAAAGGCTAACTGAGTTTTAGGAACAAATCTAATAATGTCTCCCTCAGGAGAGGATGGTTGTCTAGTCCTCCCTGTACGGAGTATCTACTCTGATGAAATCTCCATACCAGGACCTTGTTCTGGGCCTGGGTGCATCATCCTTATCACTCCCAGTCCAGCCACACCACACGTGACGAGCAAGGGGGGCCCTGGTCTAAACCTCCGTGGCCCCCTCAGGCCCTGCCTCGTGAGGTTTCCTCTGCTCTGGGAGCCCCAGGTGCTAGCTTCCCGCTAGCATCAGCGTCACTCTGTTCTAGGTAGACAAATATCTATCCAGGAAGACAGATAGACAGGTAGACAGAAACACAGAAAGGCAGAGTCAGCCAGCCAGCCTGCTAGACAGACAGATCACTACTTGAACACAATGTTGTTCATCCTGAGCAAGCTTTAACAGGGAAGTGTGTGTGTGTGTGTGTGTGTGTTTGTGTGTGTGTGTGTGTGTGTGTGTGTGTGTGTGTGTGTGTGTGTGTGTGTGTGTGTGTGTGTGTGTGTGTGTGTGTGTGTGTGTGTGTGTGTGTGTGTGTGTGTGTGTGTGTGTGTGTGTGTGTTTTTAACTATACTTGTGGAGACCAGAAGTCCCCACGAGAATAGTAAACAAACAAAATTGTGACCAGCTGGGGACATTTTGTCGATCCCCACAAGGGCAAATGTTATTTCTAAGGGGGTTAGTGTTAGGGTTAGAATTAGAATTAGGTTTAGGGTTAGGAGCTAGGAGCTAGGGTTAGTTTTAGGGTTAGGGTTAGGAGCTAGGGTTAGTTTTAGGATTAGGGTTAGGAGCTAGGGTTAGGTTTAAGGTTAGATTGTTGAGTTAAGGTTAGGGTTAGGCTTAAGGTTAGGGTACGTGTTAGTACGGGTTAGGATTAGGGTTAGGGGTTAAGGAAAATAGGATTTTGAATGGGACTGAATTGTATTTCCCCACAAGGTTAGCTGTGCAAGACTGTGTGTACATGTGTGTGTACGTCTCAGTATGTGAGGCCCTGACCTCCAGTGCTTGGCCGTGTCCCAGTTTCCGTGAGACACAGTCGGTTACCTGGCAGAGTCTCCAGGCTGAAGTATGTGGTCGGCATGGAGCTTCAGCTAACAGACTCAAAACTCAACATAAACCACAACCACTGTCTAAAATATGTAATACAAAACAAAGCCTTGTTTGCTAGGTGGTCAGAGTACAATAGGGTTGGGCGATATTACGATAGAACCGTCTATCGGCGATGATTGACAGCCATCGGTGACGACATCGTGATGTGACAGACAACTGGCGCCGCGCATTAAAGAGCACACGAGTGACATTCCCGAGTAATTTGACTTTTCCTATTTGCTATAGCCTATTTCAATAAATATGTCATATATAGAACGCAAGAGAGGAAAGTACGCTAGACAGAGTGGAGAATTCAACCAAAGCAGTGCAACATGTCCAGTCTCACTTTCTCTCTGTTGGATGCATGGGCCTAAAAGCCTAAACTGTAAATGTACTCCTTTTTCAAAGATATATAATCCTTAACTATCTTGCATCTAGCTGTTTAAAAAACATAGGCTACATTTCCTTCTCTCTCCATTTGATAGACTATGAACATGATTTCGGCTACGCCTAATGGAATTCCATCTAAAAAAGCCTAAAACCGTAAGGTAGCCAGAGGACTAATAATGCGAGAGCAAACAATATCAATAACATATAGAAAATTCTAATGACAAGTTGAATCAATTGAAGATTATTAAGAAAGAAATATTACCTGAGGGCCTGAAAATCCCTCCATGTGAGGTTGAAAACCAAATGCTCAATCTTGGCCTACCATAAAATATTTAATATAAGTTAAAGTTATGAACAGTAGCTTTATTTCCCAGATATTCTAAAAGCCTAAGGTGTCCCAAAGTTGCTGCTTTCAAAAAGAACAAGAAAGAAAGTGCGACTCTATAGGACTAGACACAGGCTACTCTCTTTCTCTCTTTCTCTTTCTCTCCCTCCCTCTCTTTCTCTCTCTCCCTCTCTTTCTTTCTTTCTCTCCCACCCTCTCTTTCTCTGTTTCTCTCTCTCTTTCTCTCTCTCTTCCTCTCTCTCCCTCCCTCTCTTTCTCTCTCTCTCTTTCTCTTTCTTTCTCTTTCTCTTTCTTTCTCTTTCTCTTTCTCTCTTTCTCTTTCTCTCTCTTTCTCTCCCTCCCTCTCTCTTTCTCTTTCACTCTCTCCCTCCCTCTCTTTCTCTCTCTTTCTCTTTCTCTCTTTCTCTCTTTCTCTCTCTCCCTCTCTTTCTCACTTTCTCTGTTTCTCTCTTTCTCTCTTTCTTTCTCTCTTTCTTTCTCTCTCTCTGAGGACCTGAGCCCTAGGACCATGCCTCAGGACTATCTGGCATGATGACTCCTTGCTGTCCCCAGTCCACCTGGCCGTGCTGCTGCTCCAGTTTCAACTGTTCTGCCTGCGGCTATGGAACCTACCTGTCCCAGACCTGCTGTTTTCAACTCTCTAGAAACAGCAAGAGCGGTAGAGATACTCTTAATGATCGGCTATGAAAAGCTGACTTGCTGCACCCTCGACAACTACTGTGATTATTATTATTCGACCATGCTGGTCATTTATGAACATTTGAACATCTTGACCATGTTTTGTTATAATCTCCACCCGGCACAGCCAGAAGAGGACTGGCCACCCCTCATAGCCTGGTTCCTCTCTAGGTTTCTTCCTAGGTTTTGGCCTTTCTAGGGAGTTTTTCCTAGCCACCGTGCTTCTACACCTTGCTGTTTGGGGTTTTAGGCTAGGTTTCTGTACAGCACTTTGATATATCAGCTGATGTAAGAAGGGCTATATAAATACATTTGATTTGATTTGATATTCTCAATCACAGCTTCATGACAGATTGAGAGATTGAACAAACAATATTGAGAGAAGAGGATGAGGCAAATAGGGGGCGACATCATCGTATATCACAATGTTTTCTGAGTTCATAACTACGATAGGACAAAGGTTGACATCCCCCAATCCTATAGTACAATCATATGAATGGACTCAATACTGCAGTTTTGCTATAATGGGGAAATGTGCATACAATGGAAAATCCCCAGTCAATAAATGCAAGTGGTGGCTGGCGAAGCCTTTATTAGTCATACTTCAGCAGAGTACCTTGACAGCCTGAGTCCCACACACACACACACACACACACACACACACACACACACACACACACACACACACACACACACACACACACACACACACACACACACACACACACACACACACACCACTCCCCAGCTCACAGCCATATGAGAGGTGGCAGCAGGGCTAGCTGCTAGCTGAGCTAATGGCATGTCATGTAGAATTACCAGACATCAGTGAGCACCGGAGCTAAACAGCCTGCGACACCACCAGCAAGACAGAAAAAATTAAAAACAGATTTTCAGTCAAAAGAAGATTGCTAGAGTCGTTGCCAAGGCTTTGAGGGTGATTGGCTGTGAGTGGCTGATGAGCAGTTATACTGTTGTTAACGTCGTCATGGTGACAGTGTAAGTAGGGTGAGGGTTAGTGCAGCATCTGTTGGAAAAGTGACCTGGGCTGGGGTCTGTTTAGTTCAGGATGGAACGTTACCAAAAACAGCCAGTAGGGCTTTCCATAAGGCTCATAGTATAGAGACTGGCAGTGTCCACATCCCAGAATGACAATCACTGGCCTTGACATACAAAGCCAAATCACAAAGAGACTCAAAGAGGTATGCACTGCCCAGAGTTTTCTTACTGCAGCTCTAGCAAAAGATGGTGTCCGCATTTCTAATTCATTTGCAATTGAGGCATGGAGCTTGATCTAGACAATAGATGGTGTGGAATAAGCACTAGTCTCAAGTGCTTTTAAATACATCTGATGTTACTTGTAATGCGTCACCATCCTCAGTACAGTGAAGACAGACCAATGCCAATACAGTGAAGACATGCCAATGCCAATACAGTGAAGACAGGCCAATGCCAATACAGTGAAGACAGGCCAATGCCAATACAGTGAAGACAGGCCAATGCCAATACAGTGAAGACAGACCAATGCCAATACAGTGAAGACAGACCAATGCCAATACAGTGAAGACAGGCCGATGCCAATACAGTGAAGACAGGCCAATGCCAATACAGTGAAGACAGGCCAATGCCAATACAGTGAAGACAGACCAATGCCAATACAGTGAAGACAGACCAATGCCAATACAGTGAAGACAGACCAATGCCAATACAGTGAAGACAGACAGTACAGAAAAAAGTATTACATAAGGGTTCTTCGGCTGTCCACATAGGATAACTTTTTAAGGTTCCAGGTAGAACCCTTGTTGCTTTCAGGTAGAACTCTTTGGGGTTCCATGTAGAACCCTCTGTGGAAAAGGTTCTACATGCAACCCAAAAGGGTTCTACCTGGAACCAAAAAGGGTTCTTCAAAGGGTTCTCCAATGGGGACAGGCGAAGAACCCTTTTAGGTTCTAGATAGCACGTTTTTTTGTGTACTGACCAATGCCAACACAGTGAAGACAGACCATTGCCAATACATCTTGAACAATGCCTATGTGATTCATAGTTCCTATATTTGTACCTTTGGCTGGGCCTCCAGATATAGACTTCTTGTGGAGTGACTGAGTGGAAGAAAAGAAAGGGGGATATGGAGAGGAGTGACTAGTGAGGGGGGGGGGAAAGGGGGATATAGAGAGGAGTGACTCGTGGGGGGGGGGGGTATAGAGAGGAGTGACTAGTGGGGGGAGGAAGAAAGAAGAAAGGGGGGTTATAGAGAGGAGTGACTAGTGGGGGGTATAGAGAGGAGTGACTAGTGGGGGGAGGAAGAAAGAAAAAAGGGGGATATAGAGAGGAGTGACTAGTGGGGGGAAGAAAGAAGAAAGGGGGATATAGAGAGGAGTGACTACTGGGGGGGAGAAGAAAGAAAGGGGGATATAGAGAGGAGTGACTAGTGGGGGGGGGGAAGAAGAAAGGGGGATATAGAGAGGAGTGACTAGTGGGGGGGAAAGAAGAAGTGGGGATATAGAGAGGAGTGACTAGTGGGGGGGAGAAGAAAGGGGGATATAGAGAGGAGTGACTAGTGGGGGGGGGAAAGAAGAAAGGGGGATATAGAGAGGAGTGACTGGTGGGGGGGTATAGAGAGGAGTGACTAGTGGGAGGGAAGAAAGAAGAAAGGGGGATATAGAGAGGAGTGACTAGTGGGGGGGGGGAGAAAGAACAAAGGGGGATATAGAGTGGAGTGACTAGTGGGGGGGGATATAGAGAGGAGTGACTAGTGGGGGGGATATCGAGAGGAGTGACTAGTGATGGGGATATAGAGAGGAGTGACTAAGTGGGTGGGGAGAAGAAAGGGGGATATAGAGAGGAGTGACTTGTGGGGGGGGGGGTGAAAGAAGAAAATGGGGATATAGAGAAGAGTGACTAGTGGGGGGGATATAGGAGGGGTGACTAGTGGGGGGGAAGGGGGATATAGAGAGGAGTGACTAGTGGGGCGCAGAGAAATGGGGATATGGAGGGAGTAGTGGGGGGGGGAGAAGAAAGGGGGATATGAGAGGGGTGACTAGTGGGGGAAGAAAGAGAGAAGGGGGATATAGAGAGGAGTGACTAGTGGGGAGAAGAAGAAATGGGGATATAGAGAGGAGTGACTAGTGGGGGGAAGAAAGAAGGGGGATATAGAGAGGAGTGACTAGTGGGGGGGAGAAGAAAGAAGGGGGATATGAGAGGGACTGAGCTGGTGGGAGGGAGAGAAGGAACGAAGGAGAATGAGTGGAGTGACTAGTGAGGGGGAAGAAATAAGAAATGGGGATATAGAGAGGAGTGACTAGTGGGAGAAAGAAAAGGGGGATATGAGGTGGATGATAACGTGGGGGGGAAGAAGAAATGGGGATATGGAGAGAGAGGAGTGACTAGTGGGGGGGGGGTATAGGAGGATGAGTAGTGGGGGGGGATGTGAAGAGAGGAGTGACTAAGTGGGTGGGGAGAAGAAAGGGGGATATAGAGAGGAGTGACTTGTGGGGGGGGGGTGAAAGAGAGAGAAATGGGGATATAGATAAGAGTGACTAGTGGGAGGGGAAGAGGGGATATAGAGGAGTGACTAGTGGGGGAAGAAAGAAGAAATGGGGATATGAGAGGAGTGACTAGTGGGGGGGGAAAGAGAAGGGGGATGTGGAGGGATGACGTGGGGGAAGAAAGAAGAAAGGGGGATATGGAGGATGACTAGTTGGGGGGAAGAAGAAATGGGGATATGAGAGGAGTGACTAGTGGGGGGAAGAAGAAGGGGGATATAGAGAGGAGTGACTCAGGGGGGAGAAGAAAGGGGGATATAGAGAGGAGTGACTAGTGGGGGAAGAAGAAAAGGGGGATATAGAGAGAAACAGTGGGGGGGGAAGAAGAAGAAATGGGGATATAGAGAGGAGTGACTAGTGGGGGGGGGGAAGAAGAAATGGGGATATAGAGAGGGAGTGACTAGGGGATATAGAGAGGAGTGACTAGTGGGGGGGATATAGGAGGGAGTGACGTGGGGGAGGAAGGGGGATCAGAGAGGAGTGACTAGTGTGGGGAAGAAAGGAAAGGGGATATGAGAGGAGTGACTAGTGGGGGGGAGGAATAGAAGAAAGGGGGATATAGAGAGGAGTGACTAGTGGGGGGGATATAGAGGAGTGACTAGTGGGGGGGTATAGAGAGGAGTGACTAGTGGGGGGGATATAGGAGGATAGTGGGGGGAAGGGGGATATAGAGAGGAGTGAACTAGTGGGGGAAGAAAGAAAAAAGGGGGATATAGAGAGGAGTGACTAGTGGGGAGAGAGAAAATTGGGATATCAGAGGAGTAGCTAGTGGGGGAAGAAGAAGGGGGATATAGAGAGGAGTGACTAGTGGGGGGGAGAAAGAGAAAGGGGGATATGGGAGTGACTAGTGGGGGAGGAGAAGAAGAAATGGGGATATAGAGAGGAGTGACTAGTGAGGGAGAAGAAAGGGGGATATGAGAGGAGTGACTAGTGGGGGGAGAGAAAGGGGGATATAGAGAGGAGTGACTAGTGGGGGAAGAGAGAAAGGGGGATATAGAGGAGTGACTAGTGGGGGGAAGAAAGAAGAAATGGGGATATAGAGAGGAGTGACTAGTGGAGGGAAGAAAGAAGGGGGATATAGAGAGGAGTGACTAGTGGGGGGAGAAGAAAGGGGGATATAGAGAGGAGTGACTAGTGGGGGAAGAAAGGGGGATATAGAGAGGAGTGACTAGAGGGGGGAAGGAAGGAAGGGGGATATAGAGAGGAGTGACTAGAGGGGGGAAGGAAAGAAAAGGGGGATATAGGAGGGTGACAGTGGGGGGAAGGAAGAAAGGGGGATGTAGAGAGGAGTGACTAAGTGGTTGGGGAGAAGAAAGGGGGATATAGAGAGGAGTGACTAGTGGGGGGGAGAGAAAGAAGAAGGGCGATGTGGAGAATCATAGAGGGGGGGAAGGAAAGAGAAAGGGGGATATAGAGAGGAGTGACTAGTGGGGGGGATATAGAGAGGAGTGACTAAGTGGGTGGGGAGAAGAAAGGGGGATATAGACGGAGTGACTTGTGGGGGGGGTGAAAGAAGAAATGGGGATATAGATAAGAGTGACTAGTGGGGGGGAAGGGGGATATAGACAGAGGAGTGACTAGTGGGGGGAAGAAAGAAGAAATGGGGATATAGAGAGGAGTGACTAGTGGGGGGGGGGAAGAAGAAAGGGGGATATAGAGAGGGGTGACTAGTGGGGGGAAGAAAGAAGAAAGGGGGATATAGAGGAGTGACTAAGTGGGGGGAAGAAAAGAAGAAATGGGGATATAGAGAGGAGTGACTAGTGGGGGGGAAGAAAGAAGAAAGGGGGATATAGAGAGGAGTGACTAGTGGGGGGGAAGAAAAGAGAAATGGGGATATAGAGAGGAGTGACTAGTGGGGGGGGGTATAGAAAGGAGTGACTAGTGGGGGGGGGGGAAAGAAGAAATGGGGATATAGAGAGGAGTGACTAGGGGATATAGAGAGGAGTGACTAGTGGGGGAGGAAGGGGGATATAGAGAGGAGTGACTAGTGTGGGGAAGAAAGAAGAAAGGGGATATAGAGAGGAGTGACTAGTGGGGGGGAAGATAAAGGAGAGGGGATATGAGAGGAGTGACTAGTGGGGGAAGAAAGAAGAAAGGGCGATATAGAGAGGAGTGACTAGAGGGGGGAAGGAAGGAAGGGGGATATAGGAGGATGACTAGTGCGGGGGGGTATGAGAGAGGAGTGACTAGTGGGGGGGTGTGAGAGAGAGGAGTGACTAAGTGGGTGGGAGAAGAAAGGGGGATATAGAGAGGAGTGACTTGTGGGGGGGGGGGGTGAAAGAGAAATGGGGATATAGATAAGAGTGACTAGTGGGGGGAAAGGGGGATATAGAGAGGAGTGACTAGTGGGGGGAAGAAGAAGAAATGGGGATATAGAGAGGAGTGACTAGTGGGGGGGGGAAGAAGAAAGGGGGATATAGAGAGGGGTGACTAGTGGGGGGAAGAAAGAAGAAAGGGGGATATAGAGAGGAGTGACTAGTAGGGGGGAAGAGAAATGGGGATATAGAGAGGAGTGACTAGTGGGGGGAAGAAAGAAGGGGGATATAGAGAGGAGTGACTAGTGGGGGGAGAAGAAAGGGGGATATAGAGAGGAGTGACTAGTGGGGGGGAAGAAGAGAAAGGGGGATATAGAGAGGAGTGACTAGTGGGGGGGAAGAAAGAAGAAATGGGGATATAGACAGAGGAGTGACTAGTGGGGGGGGGTATAGAAAGGAGTGACTAGTGGGGGGGGGAAAAGAAGAAATGGGGATATAGAGAGGAGTGACTAGGGGATATAGAGAGGAGTGACTAGTGGGGGAGGAAGGGGGATATAGAGAGGAGTGACGTGGGGAAGAAAGAGGGAGATGAGAGGAGTGACTAGTGGGGGGGAAGATGAAGGGGGATATAGAGAGGAGTGACTAGTGGGGGGATATAGAGAGTGACTAGTGGGGGGGGGTATAGAGAGGAGTGACTAGTGGGGGGGATATAGAGAGGAGTGACTAGTGGGGGGGAAGGGGGATATAGAGAGGAGTGACTAGTGGGGGGAAGAAGGAAAAAGGGGGATATGAGGAGGATAACTAGTGGGGGGAGGAAAAAGAGAGATTGGGATATAGAGAGGAGTGACTAGTAAAGAAGGGGGATATAGAGAGGAGTGACTAGTGGGGGGGAGAGAGAGAAGGGGGATATAGAGAGGAGTGACTAGTGGGGGGGGAAGAAGAAAGGGGGATGTGGGAGGGGGTCACATAGTGGGGGGAAGAAGAAAGGGGGATATAGAGAGGAGTGACTAGTGGAGAAGAGAAATGGGGATATGGAGGTCGCTAGTGGGGGGGAAGAGAGAAAGGGGGATATGAGAGAATAATCATGGGGGGAAGAAAGAAGAAATGGGGATATAGAGAGGAGTGACTAGTGGGGGGGGGGGGGTGACAAAGGAGTGACTAGTGGGGGAGAGGAGAGAGGAAATGGGGATATGAGAGGAGTGACTGGGGATATGAGGAGGTGACTAGTGGGGGAGGAAGGGGGATATAGAGAGGGAGTGACTAGTGTGGGGAAGAAAGAAGAAAGGGGATATAGAGAGGAGTGACTAGTGGGGGGGGAAGATAGAAGAGAAGGGGGATGTGGGAGTGACTAGTGGGGGGGAAGAAAGAAGAAAGGGCGATATAGAGAGGAGTGACTGAGGGGGGGAAGGAAAGAAGAAAAGGGGGATATGAGAGGAGTGACTAGTGCGGGGGGGTATAGAGAGGAGTGACTAGTGGGGGGGATATAGAGAGGAGTGACTAAGTGGGTGGGGAGAAGAAAGGGGGATATCAGAGGAGTGACTTGTGGGGGGGGGGTGAAAGAAGAAATGGGGATATAGATAAGAGTGACTAGTGGGGGGAAAGGGGGATATAGAGAGGAGTGACTAGTGGGGGGAAGAAAGAAGAAATGGGGATATAGAGAGGAGTGACTAGTGGGGGGGGGGAAGAAGAAAGGGGGATATGAGAGGGGTGACTAGTGGGGGAAGAAGAAAGGGGGATATAGAGAGGAGTGACTGGTGGGAGAAGGAAGAAATGGGGATATAGGAGGATGACTAGTGGGGGGAAGAAAGAAGGGGGATAGAGAAGTGACTAGTGGGGGGAGAAGAAAGGGGGATATAGAGAGGAGTGACTAGTGGGGGGGAAGAAGGAAAGGGGGATATAGAGAGGAGTGACTAGTGGGGGGGAAAGAGAAGGAATGGGGATATAGAGAGGAGTGACTAGTGGGGGGGGGGTGTCAAAAAGGAGTGACTGGTGGGAGGGGAAGAGAAATGGGGATATAGAGAGGAGTGACTAGGGGATATGAGGAGGGAGATTGGTCGCTGGGGGAGGAAGGGGGATATAGGAAGTGGTTGGTGTGGGGAAGAAGAGAAAGGGGATATAGAGAGGAGTGACTAGTGGGGGGGAAGATCAGAGAAAGGGGGATATAGGGAGTGAGTTAGTGGGGGGGATATAGAGGAGTGACTAGTGGGGGGGGGTATAGAGAGGAGTGACTAGTGGGGGGGATATAGAGAGGAGTGACTAGTGGGGGGGAAGGGGGATATAGAGAGGAGTGACTAGTGGGCGGAAGAAGAAAAAAGGGGGATATAGAGAGGAGTGGACTAGTGGGGGGGGGAAGAAGAGAAATTGGGATATGAGAGGAGTGACTAGTGGGGGGAAGAAAGAAGGGGGATATGAGAGAGGAGTGACTAGTGGGGGGGGAGGGGAGAGAGAGAGAAAGGGGGATATAGAGAGGTGTGACTAGTGGGGGGGGGAGGAGAGAGAGAGATGGGGATATAGAGAGGAGTGACTAGTGGGGGGAAGAGAAGGGGGATATAGAGAGAGGAGTGACTAGTGGGGGGGGGAGAGAAAGAGGGGATATCAGGAGGATGACTAGTGGGGGAAGAAGAAGAAAGGGGGATATAGAGAGGAGTGACTAGTGGGGGGGGAAGAAGAAATGGGGATATAGAGAGGAGTGACTAGTGGAGGGAAGAAAGAAGGGGGATATGAGAGGAGTGACTAGTGGGGGGAGAAGAAAGGGGGATATGAGAGGAGTGACTAGTGGGGGGAAGAAAGGGGGATATGAGAGGAGTGACTGAGGGGGGAAGGAAAAAGAGAAGGAAGGGGGATGTGAAGGAAGTCACTAGAGGGGGGAAGGAAAGAAGAAAGGGGGATATAGAGAGGAGGGTGTGTTAGTGGGGGAAGAAAGAAGAAAGGGGGATGTAGGAGGGAGTAAGTGGTTGGGGAGAAGAAAGAGGGATGTGAAGGAGGGAGTAAGTGGTAAGGAAAGGGCGGTGTGGCGGGAGTGACTGGGGGGGAAGGAAAGAAGAAAGGGGGATATAGAGAGGAGTGACTAGTGCGGGGGGGTATAAGAGAGGAGTGACTAGTGGGGGGGATATGAGAGGAGTGACTAAGTGGGTGGGGAGAAGAAAGGGGGATATAGAGAGGAGTGACTTGTGGGGGAGGTGAAAGAAGAAATGGGGATATAGATAAGAGTGACTAGTGGGGGGGAAGGGGGATATAGAGAGGAGTGACTATAGGCAGGAAATGGGGATATAGAGAGAATCATGGTGGGGGGGGGGAGAAAGAGAAAGGGGGGATATAGAGAGGGGTGACTGGTGGGAGAAGAAAGAAGAAAGGGGGATATGAGAGGAGTGACTTAGTGGGGAGAGAAAGAAGAAATGGGGATATAGAGAGGAGTGACTAGTGGGGGAAGAAAGAAGGGGGATATAGAGAGGATGGTTGGTGGGGGGAGAAGGAAGGGGGATGTGGGAGGAGTGACTAGTGGGGGGGAAGAAGAAAGGGGGATATAGAGAGAGTGGCTTAGTGGGCAAGGAAAATGGGGATATAGAGAGGAGTGACTAGTGGGGGGGGGTATAGAAAGGAGTGACTAGTGGGGGGGGGGAAAGAGAAATGGGGATATAGGAGGATGACTAGGGGATATAGAGAGGAGTGACTAGTGGGGGAGGAAGGGGGATATAGAGAGGAATGACTAGTGTGGGGAAGAAAGAAGAAAGGGGATATAGAGAGGAGTGACTAGTGGGGGGGGAAGATGAAGAAGAAAGGGGGATATAGAGAGGAGTGACTAGTGGGGGGGGAAGAAGAGAAAGGGCGATATAGAGAGGAGTGACTAGAGGGGGGGAAGGAAAGAAGAAAGGGGGATATCAGAGGAGTGGTGACTAGTGCGGGGGGGTATAGAGAGGAGTGACTAGTGGGGGGGATATAGAGAGGAGTGACTAAGTGGGTGGGGAGAAGAAAGGGGGATATAGAGAGGAGTGACTTGTGGGGGGGGGGTGAAAGAAGAAATGGGGATATAGATAAGAGTGACTAGTGGGGGGGAAGGGGGGATATAGAGAGGAGTGACTAGTGGGGGGAAGAAAGAAGAAATGGGGATATAGAGAGGAGTGACTAGTGGGGGGGGAAGAAGAAAGGGGATATAGAGAGGGGTGACTAGTGGGGGGAAGAAAGAAGAAAGGGGGATATAGAGAGGAGTGACTAGGTGGGGGAAGAAAGAAGAAATGGGGATATAGAGAGGAGTGACTAGTGGGGGGAAGAAAGAAGGGTGAGAGGAGTGACTAGTGGGGGGAGAAGAAAGGGGGATATAGAGAGGAGTGACTAGTGGGGGGGAAGAAAGAAGAAAGGGGGATATAGAGAGGAGTGACTAGTGGGGGGGGAGAAAGAAGAAATGGGGATATAGAGAGGAGTGACTAGTGGGGGGGGGGTATAGAAAGGAATGACTAGTGGGGGGGGGGGAAAGAAGAAATGGGGATATAGAGAGGAGTGACTAGGGGATATAGAGAGGAGTGACTAGTGGGGGAGGAAGGGGGATATAGAGAGGAGTGACTAGTGTGGGGAAGAAAGAAGAAAGGGGATATAGAGAGGAGTGACTAGTGGGGGGGGAAGATAGAAGAAAGGGGGATATAGAGAGGAGTGACTAGTGGGGGGGATATAGAGGAGTGACTAGTGGGGGGGTATAGAGAGGAGTGACTAGTGGGGGGGATATAGAGAGGAGTGACTAGTGGGGGGGAAGGGGGATATAGAGAGGAGTGACTAGTGGGGGGAAGAAAGAAAAAAGGGGGATATAGAGAGGAGTGACTAGTGGGGGGGAAGAAAGAAGAAATTGGGATATAGAGAGGAGTGACTAGTGGGGGGAAGAAAGAAGGGGGATATAGAGAGGAGTGACTAGTGGGGGGGAGAAAGAAGAAAGGGGGATATAGAGAGGTGTGACTAGTGGGGGGGAAGAAAGAAGAAATGGGGATATAGAGAGGAGTGACTAGTGGGGGGAAGAAAGAAGGGGGATATAGAGAGGAGTGACTAGTGGGGGGGAGAGAAAGGGGGATATAGAGAGGAGTGACTAGTGGGGGGGAAGAAAGAAGAAAGGGTGATATAGAGAGGAGTGACTAGTGGGGGGGAAGAAAGAAGAAATGGGGATATAGAGAGGAGTGACTAGTGGGGGGAAGAAAGAAGGGGGATATAGAGAGGAGTGACTAGTGGGGGGAGAAGAAAGGGGGATATAGAGAGGAGTGACTAGTGGGGGAAGAAAGAAGAAAGGGGGATATAGAGAGGAGTGACTAGTGGGGGGGGAAGAAAGAAGAAATGGGGATATAGAGAGGAGTGACTAGTGGAGGGAAGAAAGAAGGGGGATATAGAGAGGAGTGACTAGTGGGGGGAGAAGAAAGGGGGATATAGAGAGGAGTGACTAGTGGGGGGAAGAAAGGGGGATATAGAGAGGAGTGACTAGAGGGGGGAAGGAAAGAAGAAGGAAGGGGGATATAGAGAGGAGTGACTAGAGGGGGGAAGGAAAGAAGAAAGGGGGATATAGAGAGGAGTGACTAGTGGGGGGAAGAAAGAAGAAAGGGGGATTTAGAGAGGAGTGACTAAGTGGTTGGGGAGAAGAAAGGGGGATATAGAGAGGAGTGACTAGTGGGGGGGAAGAAAGAAGAAAGGGCGATATAGAGAGGAGTGACTAGAGGGGGGGAAGGAAAGAAGAAAGGGGGATATAGAGAGGAATGACTAGTGCGGGGGGGTATAGAGAGGAGTGACTAGTGGGGGGAAGAAAGAAGAAAGGGGGATATAGAGAGGAATGACTAGTGGGGGGGGGGTATAGAGAGGAGTGACTAGTGGGGGGAAGAAAGAAGAAAGGGGGATATAGAGAGGAATGACTAGTGGGGGGGGGGGTATAGAGAGGAGTGACTAGTGGGGGGAAGAAAGAAGAAAGGGGGATATAGAGAAGAGTGACTAGTGGGGGAGAAGAAAGAAGAAATGGGGGATATAGAGAGGAGTGACTAGTGGGGGGGGGAGAAGAAAGGGGGATATAGAGAGGAGTGACTAGTGGGGGATGGGAGAAGAAAGGGGGATATAGAGAGGAGTGACTAGTGGGGGGGGAGAAGAAAGGGGGATATAGAGAGGAGTGACTAGTGGGGGGAAAGGGGGATATAGAGAGGAGTGACTAGTGGGGGGGAGAAGAAAGGGGGATATAGAGAGGAGTGACTAGTGGGGGGGAAAGGGGGATATAGAGAGGAGTGACTAGTGGGGGGGAATAGAGGTATGCCTGTCTTGCAGCATTAGGTCACTAGAGAAGCTCTCTGAGAGATCCTTTAGTGAAATGACTTTCTCTGGATAGCTCAGTTGAGTGCCACTCTCCCAAACTGGCCCTCCTAGATAGCTAGTTTCAATGACAACACTCCTGAGGAGTGCAAGTTCAGGAGACGAGACAGAAATGGGACAGCCAGTCTCTCCATAGCTCATGTCTTATCTACACAACCAGTGTTTTACTAAACCGACTGCCAGTGCCTGTCATTTCCAAAGTGACTCTTCCATTGTCAAAACCACACAGCAGCAGCCAAATTAAAAACCCAGGCAGTCAGCCATCTAGCTGTTCAGAACTCAGGCCTCATCCCTCAGCCTAAGGAAATGACTTCAGACCGGCTGATACTGCTTTAAGTAGTGGCTGTGGTAAAGTTACACACACACACACACACACACAGCCCTGCACACACGTACACACACTCACAGGCGCACAGAAACTTCTTTCCATATGACACACCATCAGACAGTAAAAGTATGACAACCGACAACAACAACGTGTAGTAACACTACCGTGGAGTCCAGTACACCTAACATCATTAAGAGCAGGTGATAGAAGAAGGGGTCGTATCGTGCCAAACATAACATCGGCCAGGGTGGATTTCAGTATTCCATGGATTGTTTGTATCAGTTCCGTTTTCCTGTTATTGAATTCCTTTCTCGATGCATATCCTCCAAGCACTGCCTAGCGGGAATCATTGTTGATACCCCCTAGGTCCTATCGGACCCGCTTGACAGGAGCCAGGGCTCTCTCTCTATGCCACCCTTTTCCATCCGTTTGTTTGTGTGTGTGTGTATGTGTGTGTGTGTTTGCATGTGTGTGCGCTTGCGTGTGTGGTGTGTGTGTGTGAAGGCAGGTGGGCGTGAACACTTGGTCCTGTCCATGTGCCATCTGGGGGTCCACCCCTGTGAGAAAGCATTCCTCTGCTTGATGACATCACAGGCACTGCACATCCCTCCTCTCTTTCTTCCTCTTCTCCTCCTTCCACCTTTCTGTCTTCTTCTTGATCCTACACTCTCTTCTCCTCCTTTCACCTTTCTGTCTTCTTCTTGATCCTACACTCTCTTCTCCTTCTTCTACCTTTTCTCATTCTCCCTCTCCTACTCTCCTTCCCCTTCTTCTCCCCTCCTCCTCTCCCCCGTTCCCTTTCTCTGCATGTCCCAGACTGTTTATTGTGCTTGCCATGTTGTCACAGCCCCACAAGGTGTCTGCCAGTCAGTGTACAAAACAACCTGTTATCCTGCCCCTGATAAGACTGTATCTAAGACAATATCTACGATATCTAATCCTGGTGGGGACAGGCTACATTATTAGTGTGTGTGTGTGTGTGTGTGTGTGTGTGTGTGTGTGTGTGTGTGTGTGCGTGTGCGTGTGCGCGTGCGCGTGTGCGTGTGTGTGTGGCAGGTATGGGGGACAGAACGACAGAACAGGAGGTGAAATGATGGATGCAGCTCTTTAGGGGTCCAACTTATCTGTCCAATGCATCCGGAGCACCAGCTCAATGGCCCCAGAGACCTTCTGTTTATCCTGTTCAAGACCTTGCAGAGACGACAGTGGCTACAATATGACAATTCAGCCAAAGCTAATGTGATATCTGTCTTGCGACAGTGTTTTATGTCATATATCATTATGTCACAGAACATCGACATTAATGCAAGGTTACGGCTAGTTGACTGAGGATGAACCATTGGGGAAAACTAGATACAAAGTAGCTCTATTGTGTTACGCAAACTAAAATGCCTCAAGCCTGGTGTGCTTCTTTCCCTTCATGCTTTAATGACTTTACACCTAATCCTTAATATCAACATCAAAGAGCAGTCTCACTACCTCCTTTCCCAAAGTGAACTACACTTTACAGTCAGACTAAGCCCCATTACACAAGCATTAGACAGAGAGAGGAGGAAGAGGCTGGACCATTGTTCCTATAAGCAAAGCAATACTATTCGAAGGGAGAAGATCAACCATAAAACAAGGCTTTGATGTCGAGACAGTGGGCTAAAAATAGGAGGGCAGTCGGATCGCTCAGTCAGGCTTCTCAGTTGTTCTCTCGCTCTCTCTCTCTGCATGTGTGGGTGTGTGTGTGTGTGTGTGTGTGTGTGTGTGCGTGCGTGCGTGCGTGCGTGTGTGTGTGCATGCGTGCGTGCGCGCGCGTGTGTACAGTATACATGTGTAGCTCACTTATTAGATAAAGGAGCTATAGCCCCTCGAAGCCTAATGTTACTACTGTTGTCAACATCTCCCACTTAATCATGCTACAGTGGGAACATTATCAAATATAAATCAAGGTACAGAGATGAAAGGGAGAGATACGGATGCACATTACATTTCAGATGTCATTTAAAGCTCACGTCTGTAGTTTAACTTAAAGATCACACACTGTGGTACTGTCTCACTCTCTCTCTCTCTCACTCTCTCTCTCTCTCTCTCTTTCTCTCTTGCTCTCTCACTCTCTCTCTTGCTCTCTCACTCTCTCCCTCTCTCTCTTGCTCTCTCACTCTCTCCCTCTGTCTCTCTTGCACTCAATTAAATGTCCATATACAATTTAAGGGGTTTTATTGGCATGGGAAACATATGTTTACATTGCCAAAGCAAGTGAAATAGATTAAAACATTAAGAGTACACATTATACTCACAAAAGTTCCAAAAGAATAAAGAGATTTCAAATGTCATATTATGTCTATATAGAGAACGACACCTGCCTCTGATTGAGAACCATACCAGGCCAAACACATAGAAATATAACCACACAGAAAAAAAGAACATAGACTACGCACCCCAACTCACGCCCTGACCAAACTAACACAAAGACATAATAAAGGAACTAAGGTCAGAACGTGACACACTGTGGTATTTCACCC
>NC_143039.1:62258614-62263614 GCF_057628025.1 Oncorhynchus mykiss
GTTATCTTGAATGGTTGTGGTTTCTCTGTTGTTCGGTGTTTGTGGCTTAATTCAGAATCACTTATAAAAGCGGAAATGGATCAACAAAGTGAGGTAGTGTATGTGCCAGACAGTATAAACAGATGAGGACTTGATATTTTGCCAGATGCTTTTTTTGTCCAAGAACTAAATGCCACCAATGCATCAGATCAGAGTCACTGTTCTATTCTACACGATCATAATATAGCACTGTGAGTAGTGATACTATTTTCTGTTAGACAATAACTGTTTACATCCTGAGCTGTAGAACCTTTGGGGCCTGTTCTGTTGTAAAACATTCTCACAGTGGCCGGGCTGGGAGCACCACCACATCACAATGACCCGAGCCTAGATGTCTGTCTGATTGGGTGTGTGGCCGTCAGACCCACCCAGGGGCTTTGGTCAAGCTTTGGGCTTCACAATGCTCCCCAGACCCAGACCAGGGTGTGGTTGTGGGGGAGAGCCTGTCGCCTGTCGCCAGCCTCCACCCTCCAGCCCCCCTGGGTCTCTGCTTCTCCATTTAGAGCAGTGTTATCCCTGCACAGCAGCACTTCCTTACCTTGGCTCACACACAATCACATCGCCCCACAACCCAGCATCCTGGGTGATACCATCCTTCTGAGATGACTGATACACTCTTAGAAAAAAGGCTTCCAAAATGGTTCTACGACTGTCCCTATAGGATAACCCTTTTTTATTCCAGGTAGAACCCTTTTTGGATCCAGGTAGAACCCTCTGACAAAACGGTTCTACATGAAACCCAAAAGGGTTCTAAATGGTTATTCAAAGGGTTCTCCTACGAGAACAGCTGAAGAACCCTTTAAGGTTGTAGATAGCACATTTTTTCAAACAGTGTATAGTAGAAGTGTCTGAGATCCACAGATCCAGGATCAGTACTTACTCTCCCTAAATCCTACGTATATTTGACCATCATCACAACAGTCACACTGGACCCTGGTCCCTGGTCCCTGACTAATACCAATCTACTGGTCTGGGAACAGTCCTCCACTGCACGACTCTGGCCCAGAAGCAGTAGAAGTTGCACAGAGAGACACAGATCTGGGATCAGCTCCAAAATCTGAAGTTTACATCAAAACAAACCTTGTATCAGAGTCTGTGGGCCATGTCATCTTACAGCTAATCCTCATTGGGAAACGTTATCTCACGTTAAACCACTCTTCATGTTACTAAACAAACATGAGAACACTGTGTCCCTCCCTCCCCACCAAACTCACAATCACCCCCCCCCCCTTCCCTGTTCCCACCCAACACACACTCACTGTTACTAATCCTGTACAAACAGACACCCTCATCCCCCATCACAAATAAACCAGACTCTCACCTCCCTCGTCTCAACAAACACCCTCCTTCCTTCCCTCTCTACCTCCCTAAAACACTCTCTCTCCTTATCTCCCCTCCCCTCTCTGTTCTGAACAATGTTCTCACCCTCCTCTTTCTGTTCTCAGCAATGTTCTCACCCTCCTCTCTCTGTTCTGAAGAATGTTCTCACCCTCCCCTCTCTGTTCTGAACAATGTTCTCACCCTCCTCTCTCTGTTCCAACAATGTTCTCACCTTCCCCTCTCTGTTCTGAACAATGTTCTCACCCTCCTCTCTCTGTTCTGAACAATGTTCTCACCCTCCTCTCTCTGTTCTCAACAATGTTCTCACCCTACTCTCTCTGTTCTCAACAATGTTCTCACCCTCCTTTCTCTCTCTCTCTCTCTCTCTCTCTCTCTCTCTCTCTCTCTCTCTCTCTCACCCTCCTCTCTCTCTCTCTCTCTCTCTCTCTCTCCAGAGTGAGACTCAGGATGGTGTTAAAGGAGCAGAGAGGTGAAGCGCAGGCAGACTGTTGGTAGTTATTGCTCCCCCCATTCGTATTTACATGTCATGTCATAGGCCTCTATTCAGTCCGCATCATGGAAATTCAAAGGCAATGTTCTCACGTTAGTGAAGACACTATTGGCGGTAGAGGTTGTGTATTTCGGCTCAATCGGAAATTACCTTGACATTTCTATCACGCAATCTGTAACGCTTCAGAGATCCAGACGGAGTAGAGCCCTGAGTGTTTGTGGATTTCTTTTAGAGGGGGGTTCAAGTACTTTCCCTCTCTTCATAGATCTCCATGTTCCCATCATCTCTTCCCCTGTCTGCTCCTGCAGTGTGGGGGATTTCCAGCTGCCCTTCCTTCACACATACATACATACACGCAGGATGGCCAATGTGTGTGTGTGTGTGTGTGTGTGTGTGTGTGTGTGTGTGTGTGTGTGTGTGTGTGTGTGTGTGTGTGTGTGTGTGTGTGTGTGTGTGTGTGTGTGTGTGTGTGTGTGCGTGCGTGCGTGCGAGCGAGCGTGCGTGCGTGCGTGCATGCGAGCGTGTGTGTGTGTGTGTGTGTGTCTTGGCTAGCAGCAGATATACAGATCAAGAGTTCACTCCGTGACAAGGCCTCACTGACTATAGCCTGGAAATGACACACACACACACACACACACACACACACACACACACACACACACACACACACACACACACACACACACACACACACACACACACACACACACACACACACATTGGCAATCCCGCGTGTATGTATGTGTCAAGGAATGGCAGCTGGTATTCCAGCTGTGTGTGTGTGTGTGTGTGCACGCGCGTGCATGTGCGTGTGTGTGTGTGTGCATGTGTGTGTGTGTGTGTGTGTGTGTGGATGTGTTAAACAATACTTGTGGGGATGACACAAGAATTGTAAACAAACTAAAATTTGACCAACTGGGGACATTTTGTTAGTCTATACAAGGTCAAATTCGATTTCTAGGGGGGTTAAGGTTAGAATTAGTGTTAGGGTTAGACTTAGGTTTAGGGTTAGGAGCTAGGGTTAGTTTTAGGGTTAGGGTTAGGTTTTTGGGTTAGGGTTAGGGTTAGGGTTAAGGTTAGGTTTTGGGGGTTAGGTTTAGGGAAAATAGGATTTTGAATGGGACTGAATTGTGTGTCTCCACAAGGTCAGTTAAACAAGACTGTGTGTATCATACATACTATATGTGCTGTGACAACAGAAGTCTCAGCTCCTTCTCCTCCCCACAGGATAGAAATGGTGATATATGATCACACACTTCTGTCACAGCACCCACTTACACACACACAATTACGTGCGCGCACACACACACACACACACACACACACACACACACACACACACACACACACACACACACACACACACACACACACACACACACACACACACACACACACACACTCACACATACGCACACGCACACGCATGCTGCATTGTTACACGTGATTACACCTCTGTCAAAACACACACACACACAAAGTGTGCTGACCCGTTGGGCATCTCAGTAGCCCTGAGTGGATGTTTCTTTAAACTGGTTGTGAAAGACCCCAGTGGCCCGACCCTACAATGGCATCAACACTGTCTGGTCGCTTTGTCTCCCACGTGGAGAGTGACACGTGATGTCAACCTGGGGAGGGACAGCTCTGGGCTCATACTGAGTCCAGGGGAAGGTGGAGGGGTTTCTGGTGGGACCCACATGGGGACTGGACCATACTGAGGGTAAGAGGGGATACTTTCAGAAAATGGCCTTGCATTCAGTAAGGGTTAAAATATTCTCATTCTGTGCTATTTATCCCCCAAAGACTAAACAGAGCGTTTCAGGACATTTTGAGTTGTACATGACATTCTTTATCACAAACTGACGGACACAGGTTTAGAGTATGTATGAATGTTACTTTTGAATAATTTTCTGCTTATTTCATTATGATAATATCATCTTGACGCAATATTAGGTAACCTGTTAGAGGGTAAATCTCACATGTAACAGTGGTTTTAATGTTCAGCAAGTGGTGGTACTGAAGCAGAACACCAACAAAAAGTATGATCGGTCAGTCAGTCAGAGGTTTAACAGTGAACTTTTTGGGGTTTGTGAGTCTGTCTGTCCGGACAGGCTCTTTTCCCAATGTCAGGGCTGTGGCGGTAGCCGTGCCAGCTGTCTTGGCCTGAGGAGGGAGCGCTCCTGTGTTCCCAAGCTCCAGCCTGTGGGAAAATCCTCCCTGGCTAGTAATTGATTCCGCCCTGCCAGCTCCATTAGTCCACAGCACAGTCAAACGGACAGTCACCCACCCCTCCTTTTCTCTCTCTCTCAGCCCCCCCTCCTTTCTCTCTCTCTCTCTCTCTCTCTCTCTCTCTCTCTCTCTTTGCAGCCCCTCTCTCCTTCTCCCTCTCCCTGCCAGCACCATTAGTCCACAGCACAGTCAAATGTACAGTTCTCCTACAGAGGGCCAGGCCTAAATGCCTCTCCCCACTCTCTTTCTGTACCCCCTTCTCTCCCTCTCTCTCTGTCTCACAGTTAAACAGACAGTTCTTCATCCACCCCTCCTCTCTCTTTCTCTTCCTCTCAATTCAATTTAAGGGCTTTATTGGCATGGGAAACACATGTTTAGATTGCCAAAGCAAGTGAAATAGATAATAAACTAAATTGAAATAAGCAATAAAAAATGAACAGTAAACATTACACTCACAGAAGTTTCAAAGGAACAGAGACATTTCCAATGTCATATTATGTCTATATACGGTATTGTAATGATATGCAAATAGTTCTGATCAATCTCTCTCTCTTACTGAACCCCCCCTTTACCTGCATCTCTTCTGATCAATCTCTCTCTCTTACTGAACCCCCCCTTTACCTGCATCTCTTCTGATCAATCTCTCTCTGAACCCCCCCCCCCCCCCCTTACCTGGATCTCTCCTGATCAATCTCTCTCTCTCTCTCTCTCTGACCCCCCCCCCCTTTACCTGCATCTCTCCTGATCAATCTCTCTCTCTCGCTGAAACCCCCCTTTACCTGCATCTCTTCTGATCAATCTCTCTCTCTTGCTGAATCAAATCAAATCAAATGTATTTATATAGCCCTTCTTACATCAGCTGAAATCTCAAAGTGCTGTACAGAAACCCAGCCTAAAACCC
>NC_143039.1:62266114-62298614 GCF_057628025.1 Oncorhynchus mykiss
CAGAGAGGGCCCCAACAGGAGTATAGCTGACTGTGGACGGAGTATGCCTGCTGCAGAATACCTCCACATAACCCCTGTCAGCCTGTGACATGGGAACAGCAAGGCCTGCTCTAAATCCCCACCCTAACCGCACCCTCAACCTCGGGGGTCTCACATAGCTCACATTCCTACAATGCTGCTGACTGTGAGAACCAAATGAAGGGCAGAACTATTCTAACTGCTTATACAGAGGGATGTGAGTGTGGGAGAGCCTGTTGCTGGGTTGGCAATCCCTCCAGGATTTGGCATGGATTTATTATGATATTTGAGGAAGAAAATGCTTGATTTTGTTGCTGCAATTCTGTGATTTTGCATATGGCAATACGCACTTATTTTGTGATTTTGCATGGCAATACGCACTGATTTTGTGATTTTGCATGGCAATACGCACTGATTTTGTGATTTTGCATGGCAATACGCACTGATTTTGTGATTCTGCATGGCAATACGCACTGATTTTGTGATTCTGCATGGCAATACGCACTGATTTTGTGATTCTGCATGGCAATACGCACTGATTTTGTGATTCTGCATGGCAATACGCACTGATTTTGTGATTCTGCATGGCAATACGCACTGATTCTGTCAAATTTGTTGTCAAAATACATTTGAAAATGTGATTGATTGAACCATATTATGTTGCCAATATGCAATGATTTGATGAAATTGAGAGTGATGGGTCAGTTTTATGCGATAATATCGCAAGGATTTACTGTTTAATGCAAAAATTGTGTGGTGATTGGTCAAAATTGCAAGCCCTCGCATAATAAGCAAAGAATTGTTGATTTTGCAAAATGGTTATCATCGCAGAATCGTGTAATTCTGAAGGGACTGAGTAGAGGTCACTCCTCCTTAGATGTGAGTATAAGAGAGGGTACACACACACACACACACACACACACACACACACACACACACACACACACACACACACACACACACACATAGGGGACCAATGAGTTTGTTCTCACAGTAGATCTGATGTCCACCCTAGTCCCTCTACAGCCCTTCTCTCTCCCACGGCGGTCCCTCGCCCCTCTCCATATCACATTGCCCCACACTGTGCAGAGTTAATGATGGTATGGATGAGTGACCTGAAGAAGTGAGTGCGCTAGGCCGCTAGGCTAACATGGGACCACCAATTAGAGACAGCAACTGGGCCGCAGGTTGATTCACCACTACTGAGTGGGAGCGGAGGCCACCGGCCGGCTGAACGACAGCTGAGCAGGGCAGTGCACTTTCCCATGCCGTCAGGGGTCGTAAGGTCATGGTGCAGGCTCAGGCTCTGCAACAGCGCAGTTGTTTTCCCTCTCAGCACAAGGATCCTCCTGTCCACATAGCTGGGATTGGAGCTGAAAGACGAGAGGGGGTGAGAATGAGAGAGGGGTACCCCTCGCACTCGGTCCATACTCGGTATGGACCGAGTATGAGTGTGTGTGTGTGTGTGTGTGTGTGTGTGTGTGTGTGTGTGTGTGTGTGTGTGTGTGTGTGTGTGTTTGAGTGTTTGAGTGTTTGAGTGTTTGTGTAAGTGTGTGTGTGTGTGTGTGTGTGTGTTTGTGTGTCTATGCGTGGGTAGGTGTACATGTGTGTACCCCTATAGCAGGCAGGCACCCTGTGACCCCTAGCCAGGCTATGAAGGAACCCTGGGACCCCTAGTCAGGCTATTAAGGAACTCTGGGCCCCCTAACCCCATTTATGAGAAAAACAACAAGAGTTTGTGGGTGTGTGGGTTGGACAATGTGTGCATATGTTTGAGAGTGGTTGCCAGTGTGTCACATTGTAGACATCACATTGTAGACATCACATTATAGACATCATATTGTAGACATCACAATGTAGACATCACATTGTAGACATCACATTGTAGACATCATGTAGACATCACATTGTAGACATCACATTGTAGAGATCACATTGCAGACAACACATTGTCAACATCACATTGTAGATATCATGCAGACATCACATTGTAGACATCATGTAGATATCACATTGTAGACATCACATTGTAGACATCATGTAGATATCACATTGTAGACATCACAATGTAGACCTCACATTGTAGACATCATGTAGACATCACATTGTAGACATCATGTAGACATCACAATGTAGACATCATGTAGACATCACAATATAGACATCACATTGTAGACATCATGTAGACATAACATTGTAGACATCATGCAGACATCACATTGTAGACATCACATTGTAGACATCACATTATAGACATCACATTGTAGACATCACAATGTAGACATCACATTCTAGACATCACATTGTAGACATCATGTAGACATCACATTGTAGACATCACATTGTAGACATCATCTAGACATCACATTGTAGACATCATGTAGACATCACAATGTAGACATCACATTGTAGACATCATGTAGACATCATGTAGACATCACAATGTAGACATCACATTGTAGACATCACAATGTAGACATCACATTGTAGACATCACAATGTAGACATCATGTAGACATCACATTGTAGACATCACAATGTAGACATCACATTGTAGACATCACAATGTAGACATCACATTGTAGACATCACAATGTAGACATCATGTAGACATCACATTGTAGACATCACAATGTAGACATCACAATGTAGACATCACATTGTAGACATCACAATGTAGACATCACAATGTAGACATCACAATGTAGACATCACAATGTAGACATCACATTGTAGACATCACAATGTAGACATCACAATGTAGACATCACATTGTAGACATCACAATGTAGACATCACAATGTAGACATCACAATGTAGACATCACATTGTAGACATCACAATGTAGACATCACATTGTAGACATCACAATGTAGACATCATGTAGACATCACATTGTAGACATCACAATGTAGATATCACAATGTAGACATCACATTCTAGACATCACAATGTAGACATCATGTAGACATCACATTGTAGACATCACAATTTAGACATCACAATGTAGACATCACATTCTAGACATCACAATGTAGACATCACAATGTAGACATCACAATGTAGACATCACATTCTAGACATCACAATGTAGACATCACAATGTAGACATCACAATGTAGACATCACATTCTAGACATCACAATGTAGACATCACAATGTAGACATCACAATGTAGACATCACAATGTAGACATCACAATGTAGACATCACATTCTAGACATCACAATGTAGACATCACAATGTAGACATCACAATGTAGACATCACATTCTAGACATCACAATGTAGACATCACAATGTAGACATCACAATGTAGACATCACATTCTAGACATCACAATGTAGACATCACAATGTAGACATCACAATGTAGACATCACATTCTAGACATCACAATGTAGACATCACAATGTAGACATCACAATGTAGACATCACAATGTAGACATCATGTAGACATCACATTGTAGACATCACAATGTAGATATCACAATGTAGACATCACATTCTAGACATCACAATGTAGACATCATGTAGACATCACATTGTAGACATCACAATTTAGACATCACAATGTAGACATCACATTCTAGACATCACAATGTAGACATCACAATGTAGACATCACAATGTAGACATCACAATGTAGACATCACATTCTAGACATCACAATGTAGACATCACAATGTAGACATCACAATGTAGACATCACAATGTAGACATCACAATGTAGACATCATGTAGACATCACATTGTAGACATCACAATGTAGATATCACAATGTAGACATCACATTCTAGACATCACAATGTAGACATCATGTAGACATCACATTGTAGACATCACAATTTAGACATCACAATGTAGACATCACATTCTAGACATCACAATGTAGACATCACAATGTAGACATCACAATGTAGACATCACAATGTAGACATCACAATGTAGACATCACAATGTAGACATCACAATGTAGACATCATGTAGACATCACAATGTAGACATCACATTCTAGACATCACAATGTAGACATCACAATGTAGACATCACAATGTAGACATCACAATGTAGACATCACAATGTAGACATCACAATGTAGACATCACAATGTAGACATCACATTCTAGACATCACAATGTAGACATCACAATGTAGACATCACAATGTAGACATCACAATGTAGACATCACAATGTAGACATCACAATGTAGACATCACAATGTAGACATCACAATGTAGACATCACAATGTAGACATCACATTCTAGACATCACAATGTAGACATCACAATGTAGACATCACAATGTAGACATCACATTCTAGACATCACAATGTAGACATCACAATGTAGACATCACAATGTAGACATCACATTCTAGACATCACAATGTAGACATCACAATGTAGACATCACAATGTAGACATCACAATGTAGACATCACAATGTAGACATCACAATGTAGACATCACATTCTAGACATCACAATGTAGACATCACAATGTAGACATCACAATGTAGACATCACATTGTAGACATCACAATGTAGACATCACAATGTAGACATCACAATGTAGACATCACAATGTAGACATCACAATGTAGACATCACAATGTAGACATCACAATGTAGACATCACATTTAGCTTCCTTTCTCTTCCTTTATCTTCCCTTCTCTTTCTTTGTCTTTCTTTGTCTTTCTTTGTATAACATTTATAGCAGAATGTTTGAATGATGGATGGGAAATAAATAGACAGATAAATATAGGTTATATTTCCATTGGTTCACCTTTTCTTGTGCCAGGATGTCACACATTTTGCTGCTGGGATTGCACACTGTGGTATTTCACCTAACAAATACAGGAGTTTGTCCAAATTTGATTTGTATTCTAATTCTTTGTGGGTTTGTGTAATTTGAGGGAAATACAGTGCCTTGCGAAAGTATTCGGCCCCCTTGAACTTTGCACATCGAGAGACTGAAATTTTTTCCCATTCCTCCTTGCAAAACAGCTCGAGCTCAGTGAGGTTGGATGGACAGCATTTGTGAACAGCAGTTTTCAGTTCTTTCCACAGATTCTCGATTGGATTCAGGTCTGGACTTTGACTTGGCCATTCTAACACCTGGATATGTTTATTTTTGAACCATTCCATTGTAGATTTTGCTTTATGTTTTGGATCATTGTCTTGTTGGAAGACAAATCTCCGTCCCAGTCTCAGGTCTTTTGCAGACTCCATCAGGTTTTCTTCCAGAATGGTCCTGTATTTGGCTCCATCCATCTTCCCATCAATTTTAACCATCTTCCCTGTCCCTGCTGAAGAAAAGCAGGCCCAAACCATGATGCTGCCACCACCATATTTGACAGTGGGGATGGTGTGTTCAGCTGTGTTGCTTTTACGCCAAACATAACGTTTTGCATTGTTGCCAAAAAGTTCAATTTTGGTTTCATCTGACCAGAGCACCTTCTTCCACATGTTTGGTGTGTCTCCCAGGTGGCTTGTGGCAAACTTTAAACGACACTTTTTATGGATATCTTTAAGAAATGTCTTTCTTCTTGCCACTCTTCCATAAAGGCCAGATTTGTGCAATATACGACTGATTGTTGTCCTATGGACAGAGTCTCCCACCTCAGCTGTAGATCTCTGCAGTTCATCCAGAGTGATCATGGGCCTCTTGGCTGCATCTCTGATCAGTCTTCTCCTTGTATGAGCTGAAAGTTTAGAGGGACGGCCAGGTCTTGGTAGATTTGCAGTGGTCTGATACTCCTTCCATTTCAATATTATCGCTTGCACAGTGCTCCTTGGGATGTTTAAAGCTTGGGAAATCTTTTTGTATCCAAATCCGGCTTTAAACTTCTTCACAACAGTATCTCGGACCTGCCTGGTGTGTTCCTTGTTCTTCATGATGCTCTCTGCGCTTTTAACGGACCTCTGAGACTATCACAGTGCAGGTGCATTTATACGGAGACTTGATTACACACAGGTGGATTGTATTTATCATCATTAGTCATTTAGGTCAACATTGGATCATTCAGAGATCCTCACTGAACTTCTGGAGAGAGTTTGCTGCACTGAAAGTAAAGGGGCTGAATAATTTTGCACGCCCAATTTTTCAGTTTTTGATTTGTTAAAAAAGTTTGAAATATCCAATAAATGTTGTTCCACTTCATGATTGTGTCCCACTTGTTGTTGATTCTTCACAAAAAAATACAGTTTTATATCTTTATGTTTGAAGCCTGAAATGTGGCAAAAGGTCGCAAAGTTCAAGGGGGCCGAATACTTTCGCAAGGCACTGTATGTTCCTCTTATGGTCATTATGATTGAACAGGAGGTTACGAAGTGCAGCTCAGTTTCCACCTCATTTTGTGAGCAGTGGCCACATATCCTTTCTTTTCTTGAGAGCCAGGTCTTCCTATAGCGAGGCTATGCACACTAAGTCTGTACATAGAAGGCTTTTCTTAGTTTTGGGTCAGTCACAGTAGTCAGGTATTCTGCCACTGTGTACTCTCTGTTTAGGGCCAAATAACATTTACATTTTCTCATTTTTTTTGTGAATTCTTTCCAATGTGTGTAAAGTTATTCTCTATTTGCTTTATCATGATTTGGTCAGGTCTAATTGTGGTTCTGTCCTGGAGCTCTGTTGGGTCTGTTTGTGAACAGAGCCCCAGAACCAGTTGGCTGAAGGGACTCTTCTCTAGGTTCATCTCATTGCAGGTTAGGGCTTTGTGATGGAAGGTTTGGGCATTGCTTTCCTTTAGGTGGTTGTGGAATTTAACGGCTCTTTTCTGGATGTTGATAATTAGTGGGTATGGTCCTAATACGGCTCTGCATGCATTATTTGGGATTTGCGTTGTACTCTGAGGTTTATTTCACTGGTCATCCTCAAAGCCAACACTTACTTTGGCCACCTTTCCTTCCAGTTCTCTGCTGCCAATGACTGGAACGAATTCCAAAAATCACTGAAGCTGGAGACTTATATCTCCCTCTCTAACTTTCAGCATCAGCTGTCAGAGCAGCTTATCGATCACTGTACCTGTACACAGCCAATCTGTAAATAGCCCATCCAACTACCTCATCCCCATTGTTATTTATCTTCTTGCTCTTTTGCACCCCAGTATCTCTACTCACACATCATCATCTGCACATCTATCACTCCAGTGTTAATGCTACATTTTTATTATTTCGCCTCTATGGCCTATTTATTGCCTTAGAAAGGATTTGCACACACTGTACATAGATTTTTCTATTGTGTTATTGACTGTACGTTTGTTTATGTGTAACTCTGTGTTGTTGTTTTTGTCGCACTGTTTTGCTTTATCTTTGCCAGGTCGCAGTTGTAAATGAGAACTTGTTCACAACTGGCCTACCTGGTAAAATAAAGGTGAAATAAAAAATTCAATAAATATAAAAATTCTAGCAGAATTCTGCATCTCAGTTGTGTGACTGTCCCATTTTGTGAATTCTTGGTTGGTGAGTGGACCCCAGACCTGTAATGTCACAAAATGTGGAAAATGGGAAGGGGTCTGAATACTTTCTGAATACACTGTAGGGTGTAGGCATGGTTGTTTTTTTGGGGGGGTGTATTGATTGGTTGTTGTGTGCATGTGGCTGGTGGTGCTGTGGTCTGGATGAAGAACCTCTTGGCGTAGGTCCTGTCGGCATGGACCCTCACTGGTCCGGCAGGGTGTCCTTTGGTCTGTTGCTCATGTGTGAGGTGTTGGGGCTGCGGTTTAGGGTGATGTCCTTTAGGGTCCTGGCAAAGGTGGGGAGTCTTGCCTTGTAGAGGTAGCCCGAGTCATAAAGGCTGTTCAAGTCCAGGGTGGGACAAGTAAACGTTATGTTTTGAGGCACAGTCACGGGAAATGGTTGCGTTTACCCGCTGTATGGTAGCAGGGTGGAGATAACCACTTGTGAGTTGGGGAAAGTGGGAGAAGCTTTTTCAATCACTCACTTGAGGTTTGTGCTGTGCTCTCAGGTCGTTTGTGCCAATGTGAATTATTATGTGGCTGGGGGACCCAATTGGTCCTCTGACAGCAGGTCTAGGGTGCTCTGGGTGTTTAGACACCAGAGTTTAGCCACTGTGTATTTGGGGCAAAGTTTTTTTTCTTGTATGCATTTCCTGTTTGAGTCCATAAGGAGTACAATCTGTGGCTTTTGTGTGTCCTCAGTGGATGTGGGTGGGTTGTCTCTCTCTCGCTCTGCTCCCTGATTAGGCCTAGTCTCAGTTCCAGTCAGTGGTGTAAAGTACTGAAGTAAAAATACTTCAAAGTACTACTTAAGTAGATTTTTGTGGTATCTGTACTTTATTCACTATTTATATTTTTGACAACCTTTACTTTTAGTTCACTACATTCCTAAAGAACATAATGTACTTTTTCTCCATACATTTTCTGATACCCAAAAGTAGTCATTACATTTTGAGTGCTTAGCAGGACAGGAACATTGTCTAATTCACACACTTATCAAGAGAACATCCCTGGTCATCCCTACTGCCTCTGATCTGGTGGACTCACTAAACACAAATGCTTAGTTTGTAAGTTATGTCTGAGTGTTGGAGTGTGCCCCTGGCTATCTGTAAAAAAAAAAGTACATTTAAAACCAAATACTTTTAGACTTTTACTCGAGTAGTATTTTACTGGGTGACTTACTTTTACTTGAGTAATTTTATATTAAGGTATCTTTACTTTTACTCAAATATGACAATTAGGTACTTTTTCCACCACTGGCTTCCCGTGTTAGTTTCTCCCGGGCCCACCTTTCTGTTTTCTCCTGTCGTTGAACCCTTAACACCTCTCTTTCATTCCATTTGAACTAGAACACAGCATAGAAACATGCTATTATTACATAGTCCCAATGACAACACACACATTTTGATCTCAGGATTAAGAAGGCTTTCCCTTTCTAAAGATCAAAACATAATGACAGTCATCAATGTTATCTTTGCCATCCTGGTTAGAGCGAAGAGTAAGGCTTCTATTGGGCGATCAAATCTACCCCCTGAGGCTACTTCCAAATCATGTCAGTCCCTGACAGTGTTTCCCTCCTCCCATTCATTAAATCTTCAGATCAGTCAGAGATGTCTTTGAAGAAGGCTAGGCTCTTGGCTAGGCTCTTGGCTAGGATCTTGGCTAGGCTGGGCCAGAGGTACGTGTGGTAAGGTAAGTCTAAGTCAGCACAGGTGCAGGTGAATCACCCTCTTTTCACTCCAACCCTTTCAACCAACCAACCAACCCCCACCCCCCTTGACTCAACCTTCAACCGAAAACCCCCCAAGCCCTTAACCACTGACGACCGATGACTAGTGTTAGACGATGACTAGTGTTAGACGATGACTAGTGTTAGACGGAATCTATGGCACGACGTAGGCCCTGAAATGGGGGATTCTGCTGTAAGGGCTGGGCATCCACCCTCTCTGTATGGGCCATGAGGTTTGGAGACAGGGGGGGCAAAGATAGAGGTAGGTGCTTTTGTTAATGTGGTGGTGAGGGTATGAAGGGGTCTCTAGAGGTTTTGGGAGGGATGTTGGGAAGGGTATTAGGAGGGGTGTTGGGAGGGGTGTTAGGAAGGGTATCGGGAGGAATGTTGGGAGGGGTATTGGGAGGGATGTTGGCAAGGGTATTGGGAGGGATGTTGAGAGGGGTGTTAGGAGGGGTATTGGGAGGGATGTTGGCAAGGGTATTGGGAGGGATGTTGGGAGGGGTGTTAGGAGGGGTATTGGGAGGGATGTTGGCAAGGGTATTGGGAGGGGTGTTGGGAGGGGTGTTAGGAGGGGTATTGGGAGAGATGTTAGGAGGGGTATTGAGGCTAAAGCCAGCGTGTCAGAGTTAAACACTTTGCTGTAATCCCTCAGCGCTTGGCCCCTGATCCCCAGGTGATCCCCAGGCTTCAGGTGTGTGTGTGTGCGTATGATCCCCAGGATTTAGGTGGGAGCCTCTCCGCGAGGTGGCAGAGATCAACTAGGTGATGCCTGATAATACCCTGAGATTTATACAAAGGTGGTAAAATAGTGGTGGGGAGGGGAGGGGATTTGCAGGGAAACAAGGCTATAGAGAGAGGGGATATTACTATGGCCAGAAAGCCAGTGTTGTTGTGACATTGATGTGTTCATCCCCTAGGTAGCTGCATTGCACTGGGGTAAAGAGGAGTCAAGTCTCAGCAAGGTGAAACAAAGAGACAGGCAGGAACCTGCCCCGGATTAGACAGCCGTCATCTGAAACGCTAGAGATGGGCTACAGAGACGATCACTACAGGAGCTAAGCAATCACTGGAGCTACAAAGGTGTCTGGGGACAGAAAAGCTGTAACATCATGTCATGTAAATCTTGGTGGGACAAACCCCCATTTTCTTTATTTTTATGCATGCCAGCAAAGCCACTACACAACACAACACAAAACTAAATCATACATTAATTGCACTATAACTGTGACAAACGGTGCCCAGAAAGCTGTTAGGCTCTACATAAAGCTGTCCCAACAGCAGAGTTTTCTTTTCACCACCATGGAGTGAACCCTCACCACCGCTATACCTGGCTATCAGCGGAGCCTTGTCTGGCAGCGAAACAGTTCATTCAGCCTCATTTACTGCCTTTTAAAAGAACATAGCTGATGTGGGTGACTTGCTTAAACAAATGTGGTTTCTACTGACAATTGAGATGTACAAACTATAGCATAAGGGGACGATGAGCGGACAAGAGGTAATCTGTCATTTCGATTAAGACATTAATGAGCGAGCTAGGATGAATGTAGTCAATATAACTATTTGTTCAGCCCTTTTGAAATGTACAGCGACAGAAATCAGAACATGGGCTGTTCATACAGTATTCTCCCTGTACACCAAGTCAGAACCATAGGATAAATAAAAGGGGCATATAAGCAGACAATGAAAGCTCTTACAACATTTGATGATTACATTTCTCTAAAACAGGCTATAGGCTACATGTGCATCACCAAGTCAGAATAGCAGGCTAAGTTATGAGGGGGAAAGGGACCAAATTATCAGGGTGAGACACATGGGCTACTAACAGCTTACTACACAACATACACACAGTATTACTTTCTTAGCTACAATGTACATACATCCCTGGCATATTGTATGATTTATGCATACAATACATTTTTGGACTCACCTTGTTGTGCTGTGCTCACTTGAACAGGAAGGTGGTGCGGCAGTCCTTCTTGTGGGCAAATTTTGTCATCAGTTGGCCACTGATTCCATCCAAACCACTCATTGTTGAATTTGTGATTTACAACTTCTTGTGTAATGTTGCCTGATGAATGTAATGTTACCAATGCCTGATGAGCACCGATACGTTTTCTCTATAATTTCTCTTCATATGACAGGAATTAAAAGGATTTGTCAGTAGATTGTTGACCTGATTCATGATGATGACTGCTTGTCTATCATGCAAGCTAAGATTCTGAAAGTATGTTGTTGACATGATCAGTCCAATCAAAGCTACTGTAGATATAATGCGATTTAACATAATTTTATCTATGGCCAATGACCTTGAGCCTTCTTGGATGGGTACCTCTAATGTAACTCTATAGCAGCACCCAAGGGGCTTGAATTTTTGAGCTCGCCCCATAGATTTTGCAGTGACATAGTGTCCTCATGAGTGACAGAACACTGAGCCAATCATGGAGCACCTAGAGAATATTACCAACCCCTACGCTCCATATTTTCCGCTGGCTGCCCCACCACCACAGAAAGCACTGAGCTCGGCTGAAACACCTGTCTTATTCAAGAAAGCAAAAAAAAAGACCATGTTTGTATACAGCTTTATTAACGCAAAGATACTTTTTTAACATTGTTTGCAAACTGATACGTGACATGTATTAATGCCAAAATAACATGCAAAACAGGAACACACACACGTTTTATTTTCGCTAAACAGGTGGGGCTCAAAACAGGTATCCCCACCTGCCCTGAATGACGGGTTGCCACCAGTCATTACTGTTACTGCCACTGACCTGGATCAATGACAAAATAAAAAGACACATAGGCCTACTGTATACACATGCACACTGGGAAAACAAAGTCAGTCAGTCCTAGTCTACAGTTACTGGCCTGGTCTGAGATCTATATGGCTTCAGCCATCTCCTCTGACTATCCTTGGGACCAGGCTATGGTCGAAGCTAGAAATAAGTCAACCTAAAACATCCGCCTTTCTACTGTGTGTGGTGGCTAACAAAGGACTCCTGAGAGCCCCATCTAGAAGCAGCCAGGCCAGGGGTTTCCATGCAGAGCCCAGCTGGGAGAAGTTATACTCTACTCCATCCTGAAGCAGGCATGGTTCACATGTCCAACTCAGCCCAGCTCCTCTCTCAGCCTGGCACCTCTCTCAGCCCGGGTCCTCTCTCACCCTGGCACCTCTCTCAGCCCGGCACCTCTCTCAGCCTGGCTCCTCTCTCAGCCTGGCTCCTCCCTCAGCCCGACTCAGCTTCCACCACTGCCCCCCTCTAAAAATCAAAGTGTTTGTTTTTTAGACTGGGGGCCTGTCTTTTGTAGTGGAGCGGGATTGTGGTGTGGGGTGGTGCAGTGCGTGTGTGTGTCAGAGGAGCGGTGGCGACGGCAGAGAAGCAGTGGCGACGGAGTGTAGACAGTGATCATTTAGACTCGAGGCCTGGGCTTCCCCACAAACTACCTCAGTCAGCATCTATAGTACTATACCCTCTGTCTGTTTGGGTCTGTTTCTGTGGGTCTGTCTCTCTGTCTCTTTGTCTCTGTGGGTCTGTCTCTCTGTCTCTTTGTCTCTGTGGGTCTGTCTCTGTGGGTCTGTCTCTCTGTCTCTTTGTCTCTGTGGGTCTGTCTCTGTGGGTCTGTGGGTTTGTCTCGCTGTCTCTCTGGGTCTGTCTCTCAGTCTCTCTCTATGTAGGTCTCTCTGTCTCTGTCTGTCTGTCTGTCTGTCTGTCTGTCTCTCTCTCTCTCTCTCTCTGGGCCTGTCGCTATCTGTCTGTCTGTCTGCCTGTCTGTCTGTCTGTCTGTCTGTCTGTCTGTCTGTCTGGGTCTGTCTCTCTATCTCTACCTGTCTGGGTTCTGTACTGTCTTTTTGAAGCCTGGGGACAGGGGATTGGGAACATTCTGGAGTATGTGTGTGGGTGTGTGTGAGAGAGAGAGAGTGTGTTTGTGTGTCTACGCACAGTACATGTGTCATGTACTGTCATGTTGTCTTGTCTCTGTCCTTTCCCTTCACCCTGTCTCCCTCTGCTGGTCGTGTTAGGTTACCTTTTCTCCCCCGCTTTCCCCCAGCTGTCCCTTGTCTCCTCTAACTACCCATTCACCCCGTTCCCCACCTGTTCCCTTTTTCCCTCTGATTAGGTCCCTATATCTCTCTCTGTTTCTGCTCCTGTCCTTGTCGGATTCTTGTTTGTTTGTGTCATTCATGCCTGAACCAGACTGCCGTCATGTTTGCTGTAACCTTGTCCTGTCCTGTCGGAATCTGCCGGTCCATCTGAGCCTACCTATGTTTGGTAATTAAAGAAGCTCTGTTTAAGTTGATTCGCTTTTGGGTCCTCATTCACGCACCGTAACAGAAGAATCCGACCAAGAATGGACCCAGCGACTTCGGATCCTCTCCACTCAGCCGTCGAGATCCAGGGAGCGATGCTAGGCAGACACAAGCAGGAATTGTCTGCTGCTCGACATGCCGTTGAGACCCTGGCCACCCAAGTCTCCAACCTCACACAACAGGTTCACCATCTCCGCCTCGATCCACCGGCCACTTCCAGGGCTTTCGAATCTCCGGAGCCCAGAATCAATAACCCGCCGTGTTACTCTGGGGAGCCCACTGAATGCCGCTCGTTCCTCACCCAGTGTGATATTGTGTTTTCTCTCCAGCCCAACACTTACTCCAGGAGCACTGCTCGTGTCGCCTACGTCATATCTCTCCTTATTGGACGGGCTCGTGAGTGGGGCACGGCAATCTGGGAGGCAAGGGCTGAGTGTACTAACCAGTATCAAGACTTTAAGGAGGAGATGATACGGGTTTTTGATCGATCTGTTTTTGGGGAGGAGGCTTCCAGGGCCCTGTCTTCCCTATGTCAAGGCAATCGATCCATAACAGACTACTCTATTGAGTTTCGCACTCTTGCTGTCTCCAGTGGCTGGAACGAGCCGGCCTTGCTCGCTCGTCTTCTGGAGGGTTTCCGCGCAGAGGTAAAGGATGAGATTCTCTCCCGGGAGGTTCCTTCCAGCGTGGATTCCTTGATTGAACTCGCTATTCGCATTGAGCGACGGGTTGATCTTCGTCACCGAGCTCGTGGAAAGGAGCTCGCGCTCTCCGTCGCCTCCCTCTCCGCATCACTACCATCTTCCTCTGCCGGCTCGGGTGCTGAGCCCATGCAGCTGGGAGGTATCCGCATCTCGACTAAGGAGAGGGAACGGAGAATCACCAACCGCCTCTGTCTCTATTGCGGTTCCGCTGGTCATTTTGTCACTTCATGTCCAGTAAAAGGCCAGAGCTCGTCAGTAAGCGGAGGGCTACTGGTGAGCGCTACTACTCCTGTCTCTCCTTCAAGATCCTGCACTACCTTGTCGGTCCATCTACGCTGGACCGGTTCGTCAGCTTCCTGCAGTGCCTTAATAGACTCTGGGGCGGAGGGCTGTTTTATGGACGAGACCTGGGCTCGGGAACATGACATTCCTCTCAGACAGTTAAAGGAGCCCACGGCCTTGTTCGCCCTGGATGGTAGTCCTCTCCCCAGGATTCAGCGTGAGACGCTACCTTTAACCCTCACTGTTTCTGGTAATCATAGTGAAACCATTTCTTTTTTAATTTTTCGTTCACCTTTTACACCTGTTGTTTTGGGCCATCCCTGGCTAGTTTGTCATAATCCTTCCATTAATTGGTCTAGTAATTCTATCCTCTCCTGGAACGTCTCTTGTCATGTGAAATGTTTAATGTCTGCTATCCCTCCTGTTTCCTCTGTCTCTTCTTCACAGGAGGAGCCTGGTGATTTGACAGGGGTGCCGGAGGAATATCACGATCTGCGCACGGTGTTCAGTCGGTCCAGGGCCACCTCTCTTCCTCCACACCGGTCGTATGATTGTAGTATTGATCTCCTTCCGGGAACCACCCCCCCCCGGGGTAGACTATACTCTCTGTCGGCTCCCGAACGTAAGGCTCTCGAAGATTATTTGTCTGTAGCTCTTGACGCCGGTACCATAGTCCCCTCCTCCTCTCCCGCCGGAGCGGGGTTTTTTTTTGTCAAGAAGAAGGACGGGTCTCTGCGCCCCTGCATAGATTATCGAGGGCTGAATGACATAACAGTGAAGAATCGTTATCCGCTTCCTCTTATGTCTTCAGCCTTCGAGATCCTGCAGGGAGCCAGGTTTTTCACTAAGTTGGACCTTCGTAACGCTTACCATCTCGTGCGCATCAGGGAGGGGGACGAGTGGAAGACGGCGTTTAACACTCCGTTAGGGCACTTTGAATACCGGGTTCTTCCTTTCGGCCTCGCTAACGCTCCAGCTGTCTTTCAGGCATTAGTCAATGATGTCCTGAGAGACATGCTGAACATCTTTGTTTTCGTTTACCTTGACGATATCCTGATTTTTTCACCGTCACTCCAGATTCATGTTCAGCACGTTCGACGTGTCCTCCAGCGCCTTTTAGAGAATTGTCTTTTTGTGAAGGCTGAGAAGTGCACTTTTCATGCCTCCTCCGTCACATTTCTCGGTTCTGTTATTTCCGCTGAAGGCATTAAGATGGATCCCGCTAAGGTCCAAGCTGTCATTGATTGGCCCGTCCCTAAGTCACGCGTCGAGCTGCAGCGCTTTCTCGGCTTCGCGAACTTCTATCGTCGTTTCATCCGTAATTTCGGTCAGGTGGCAGCTCCTCTCACAGCCCTTACTTCTGTCAAGACGTGCTTTAAGTGGTCCGTTTCCGCCCAGGGAGCTTTTGATCTCCTCAAGAATCGTTTTACATCCGCTCCTATCCTTGTTACACCTGACGTCTCTAGACAGTTCGTTGTCGAGGTTGACGCGTCAGAGGTGGGAGTGGGAGCCATCCTTTCTCAGCGCTCCCTCTCTGACGACAAGGTCCACCCATGCGCGTATTTTTCTCATCGCCTGTCGCCGTCGGAACGTAACTATGATGTGGGTAACCGCGAACTGCTCGCCATCCGGTTAGCCCTAGGCGAATGGCGACAGTGGTTGGAGGGGGCGACCGTTCCTTTTGTCGTTTGGACTGACCATAGGAACCTTGAGTACATCCGTTCTGCCAAACGACTTAATGCGCGTCAGGCGCGTTGGGCGCTGTTTTTCGCTCGTTTCGAGTTCGTGATTTCTTATCGTCCGGGCTCTAAGAACACCAAGCCTGATGCTTTGTCTCGTCTCTTCAGTTCTTCAGTAGCCTCCACTGACCCCGAGGGGATTCTCCCTGAGGGGCGTGTTGTCGGGTTGACTGTCTGGGGAATTGAGAGGCAGGTAAAGCAAGCACTCACTCAAACTCCGTCGCCGCGCGCTTGTCCTAGGAACCTTCTTTTCGTTCCCGTTCCTACTCGTCTGGCCGTTCTTCAGTGGGCTCACTCTGCCAAGTTAGCCGGCCACCCTGGCGTTCGGGGTACGCTTGCTTCCATTCGCCAGCGTTTCTGGTGGCCCACCCGGGAGCATGACACGCGTCGTTTCGTGGCTGCTTGTTCGGTCTGCGCGCAGACTAAGTCCGGTAACTCTCCTCCTGCCGGCCGTCTCAGGCCGCTTCCTATTCCCTCTCGACCGTGGTCTCACATCGCCTTAGATTTTGTCACCGGACTGCCTTCGTCAGCGGGGAAGACTGTTATTCTTACGGTTGTCGATAGGTTCTCTAAGGCGGCTCATTTCATTCCCCTTGCTAAGCTTCCTTCTGCTAAAGAGACGGCACAAATCATCATCGAGAATGTTTTCAGAATTCATGGCCTTCCGTCAGACGTCGTTTCGGACAGAGGTCCGCAATTCACGTCTCAATTTTGGAGGGAGTTTTGCCGTTTGATTGGGGCTTCCGTCAGTCTCTCTTCCGGCTTTCACCCCCAGTCTAACGGTCAAGCAGAACGGGCCAATCAGACTATTGGTCGCATCTTACGCAGTCTTTCTTTTCGCAACCCTGCGTCTTGGTCAGAACAGCTCCCCTGGGCAGAATACGCCCACAACTCGCTTCCTTCGTCTGCGACCGGGCTATCTCCTTTTCAGAGTAGCCTCGGGTACCAGCCTCCGTTGTTCTCATCTCAGTTCGCCGAGTCCAGCGTCCCCTCCGCTCAGGCTTTTGTCCAACGTTGCGAGCGCACCTGGAAGAGGGTCAGGTCTGCACTTTGCCGTTATAGGGCGCAGACTGTGAGAGCTGCTAATAAGCGTAGAACGAAGAGCCCTAGATATTGTCGCGGTCAGAGAGTTTGGCTCTCCACTCAGAACCTTCCCCTTAAGACGGCTTCTCGCAAGTTGACCCCGCGGTTCATTGGTCCATTCCGTATCTCTCAGGTCATTAATCCTGTCGCAGTGCGACTTCTTCTTCCGCGATATCTTCGTCGCGTCCACCCGGTCTTCCATGTCTCCTGTGTTAAGCCCGTTCTTCGCGCCCCCGCTCGTCTTCCCCCCCCCCCCCCCATCCTTGTCGAGGGCGCACCTATCTACAGGGTCCGTAAAATCTTGGACATGCGTCCTCGGGGCCGTGGTCATCAGTACCTAGTTGACTGGGAGGGGTACGGTCCTGAGGAGAGGAGTTGGGTTCCCTCTCGGGACGTGCTGGACCGTGCGCTGATTGATGATTTCCTCCGTTGCCGCCAGGTTTCCTCCTCGAGTGCGCCAGGAGGCGCTCGGTGAGTGGGGGGGTACTGTCATGTACTGTCATGTTGTCTTGTCTCTGTCCTTTCCCTTCACCCTGTCTCCCTCTGCTGGTCGTGTTAGGTTACCTTTTCTCCCCCGCTTTCCCCCAGCTGTCCCTTGTCTCCTCTAACTACCCATTCACCCCGTTCCCCACCTGTTCCCTTTTTCCCTCTGATTAGGTCCCTATATCTCTCTCTGTTTCTGCTCCTGTCCTTGTCGGATTCTTGTTTGTTTGTGTCATTCATGCCTGAACCAGACTGCCGTCATGTTTGCTGTAACCTTGTCCTGTCCTGTCGGAATCTGCCGGTCCATCTGAGCCTACCTATGTTTGGTAATTAAAGAAGCTCTGTTTAAGTTGATTCGCTTTTGGGTCCTCATTCACGCACCGTAACAACATGTGTATGTGTCTCTGTCCTGTGCTTGCTTTGCGAGTGTGCGTGCATGTATGTGTGTGTGTGTGTGATCCTCCGTAGCCCTCTCTCTCTGTCTCCTTCCCTGAGACACAGAGTCTGGAACCATGAGGAAAAGCCCAATTAAATCCTTCTCTACATCTTTGTTCTCCAGGCATAATTTTAAACTAGTGTTTTTTTTCTTCATTCTTTTTTGGGGTTTCATGTGACATTCCTTGGCGTAACCCCTCCCCATGCATCCTCCCCCATAAACCTCACTCCTTTCTCTGCGTGACGTAGATGCCAATTTTTCAGACCATGCAGCGAAGGTTCCCAAAGTCCTAAAATGGATCACTAGCATCCTGACCCTTAATCAGCAGCATGTCTAATCATTCTCTAAAGGGATCATGGGAGGGAGGGGCGGCGAGACAAGAGGCCCATTGCTTTAGTAACCACTACATTCTCTGCATGTGTTCTCTTGAGAATCACTCTTCAGTTTCTGACACACAAATACTTTATTATGCTTTTAGTTGATAATGAAAGTCACTGCCAATGGAGTAGCACTGAGTCATTTCTCTGTAAAAATATGGTGCTACTCCACCAAACTCCCCAAGTAAAGAACAATTACATCACACACCTCCTCTGCCGTAATGTTTGAGTAATCTAGTTCATACAGTATATTACTTCCTGGTTTTCTGAAAACAGATTAAGCCTAGCCCTAGCCTTAAACTAACATTCACAAGCCCCACATCTAAGTGCTCGAAGGACAGGAGGTTAGCTTGGCAGCCTCATGCAAAGTGAGGTAAGTCGTTAGTAAGGTAGCAGGACCTCCAGGCCGGGCCAGGTTAATAAGGTAAGAGGACCTCCAGGCCTGGCCAGCAACAGGGTTAGTAAGGCAAGAGGACCTCCAGTCCGGGCCAGGTTAGTAAGGCAAGAGGACCTCCAGGCCGGGCCAGGTTAGTAAGGCAAGAGGACCTCCAGGCCGGGCCAGGTTAGTAAGGCAAGAGGACCTCCAGGCCGGGCCAGGTTAGTAAGGCAAGAGGGCCTCCAGGCCGGGCCAGGTTAGTAAGGCAAGAGGGCCTCCAGGCCGGGCCAGGTTAATAAGGTAAGAGGACCTCCAGGCCGGGCCAGGTTAGTAAGGCAAGAGGACCTCCAGGCCGGGCCAGATTAGAAAGGTAAGAGGACCTCCAGGCCGGGCCAGGTTAATAAGGTAAGAGGACCTCCAGGCCGGGCCAGGTTAGTAAGGCAAGAGGACCTCCAGGCCGGGCCAGGTTAATAAGGTAAGAGGACCTCCAGGCCGGGCCAGATTAGAAAGGTAAGAGGACCTCCAGGCCGGGCCAGGTTAATAAGGTAAGAGGACCTCCAGGCCGGGCCAGGTTAGTAAGGCAAGAGGACCTCCAGGCCGGGCCAGGTTAGTAAGGCAAGAGGACCTCCAGGCCGGGCCAGGTTAGTAAGGCAAGAGGGCCTCCAGGCCGGGCCAGGTTAGTAAGGCAAGAGGGCCTCCAGGCCGGGCCAGGTTAATAAGGTAAGAGGACCTCCAGGCCGGGCCAGGTTAGTAAGGCAAGAGGACCTCCAGGCCGGGCCAGATTAGAAAGGTAAGAGGACCTCCAGGCCGGGCCAGGTTAATAAGGTAAGAGGACCTCCAGGCCGGGCCAGGTTAGTAAGGCAAGAGGACCTCCAGGCCGGGCCAGGTTAATAAGGTAAGAGGACCTCCAGGCCGGGCCAGATTAGAAAGGTAAGAGGACCTCCAGGCCGGGCCAGGTTAATAAGGTAAGAGGACCTCCAGGCCGGGCCAGGTTAGTAAGGCAAGAGGACCTCCAGGCCGGGCCAGGTTAATAAGGTAAGAGGACCTCCAGGCCGGGCCAGGTTAATAAGGTGTGAGGAACTCCAGGCCGGGCCAGATTAGAAAGGTAAGAGGACCTCCAGTCCGGGCCAGGTTAGTAAGGCAAGAGGACCTCCAGGCCGGGCCAGGTTAATAAGGTAAGAGGACCTCCAGTCCGGGCCAGGTTAGTAAGGCAAGAGGACCTCCAGGCCGGGCCAGGTTAATAAGGTAAGAGGACCTCCAGGCCGGGCCAGGTTAATAAGGTGTGAGGACCTCCAGGCCAGGCCAGGTTAGAATGGTAAGAGGACCTCCAGGCCGGGCCAGGTTAATAAGGTAAGAGGACCTCCAGGCCGGGCCAGGTTAGTAAGGTAAGAGGACCTCCAGGCCGGGCCAGGTTAATAAGGTAAGAGGACCTCCAGGCCGGGCCAGGTTAGAAAGGTAAGACGACCTCCAGGCCGGGCCAGGTTAATAAGGTAAGAGGACCTCCAGTCCGGGCCAGGTTAGAAAGGTAAGAGGACCTCCAGGCCGGGCCAGGTTAATAAGGTAAGAGGACCTCCAGGCCAGGCCAGGTTAGAAAGGTAAGAGGACCTCCAGGCTAGGCTAGCACCAGGGTTAGTAAGGCAGCAGGCCAGCACCAGGGTTAGTAAGGTAGCAGGCCAGCACCAGGGTTAGTAAGGTAGCAGGCCAGCACCAGGGTTAGTAAGGTAGCAGGCCAGCACCAGGGTTAGTAAGGTAGCAGGCCAGCACCAGGGAACAAAGAAGGACAGGGACGTTTGGCTCCTGCTGTCACCATGACCTCACAGAGCCTGAGAGAGCCTGGGTCAGCCATGAAACACACACACACACCCTCTCTCCAAAACACTCTCCCACACACAGAAACGCAGTAGTGAGAGAGAGAGAGACAGAGAGCAAGAGAGAGAGGGAGAGAAAAGGAGAGAGAGGGAGAGAGAGCCTCCAGCTCTGGGCCACGTTCCCATCACCAATGCTGTTTCCAGAACACACAGACAATGCTTTGTGTCCCACAAAGGAAGCTCTCATTGAGGCACTGGGGACCCCAACTGGCCCCACTGGCTCCACAGCCACCGGCCCCTAGGAAAGTGCCAAGTTCAACATCTGTGTGGCTCTGTGGAACTCCCAAACACTGTGAGCAGTGAGAAAGACAGAGAGATCTCAAGGCTTGTTTCTTTTTAGGGCTAATAGGATTTTTCTTCAGTCCTCTCCAATTAATGAATAACGTGTCCCAGCAGCACGACCAGCAATTTGGGTGAGGGTGGTGCCGCCAACAGTAGAGATGAATGAATAGGACATTTCTTGGTCCCATGGAACTGGCAAGTGTGAGAGAGGCCGATGCTGTGTTGAACCCTCCACTGGTGGGGGTGAAAAAATGTCAAATTTGTCTCCGATGTGATTGAATAATATAATAATGGAAGGTTGACCTCTGACATTCTTTATTACCATCCTGGAATAAAAAGCTACACTTACATGATGTTGTCTTCACGGTCATATGACATCAATATGATCAGCCACTGTATATTTTATTATCTGTGTTATGGATGGGCTGTAGATGTAGATACCCTTCCAGTCAATATTGCCACATCTCCTATAAAACGCATTTCCAGTCCCAGGGTTCTGGCCTGTTCTCAATCCCTGATTTAATCTCTGTAGGGAAGATCAGCTCTCATCCACAGCTGCTGCTGGATTATGCTTCCTAATGTGTCCCCTATGTCCTTCAATCACTGCCGTCATACTTCCTGTATTCTCGCCATTACTGGACGATGTCACTTCCTGTGGTGGGGGTGTGTGGGCGTCTCCAGCTGAGCCTGGAGAAAACACCCCAACAGAGAGATGCTATGATTCTTACAGTATCAGGATGGTCGTAGTGTAGATTTAAAATAAAGTCTTATTTGTCACGTCCACAGTTTACAGCAGGTATGAACGGTGCAGTGAAATGCAAGCTCTCTCAACAGTAATCAATAATATAACAAGTTAAATGATCATGAAGAATAACAAGTAAATAGAAGAAAGTAGTAAGTGAAGTAATACAACTGGGCTCCCGAGTGGCGCAGACGTCTAAGGCACTGCAACTCAGCCCTAGAGGAGTCACTACAGACCCTGGTTTGATCCCAGGCTGTATCAGAACTGGCCGTGATCGGGAGTCCCATAGGGCGGCGTGAAATTGGCCCAGCGTCATCTGGGTCAGGGGAGGGCTTGGCCGGGGTAGGCTGTCATTGTAAATAAGAATGAGTTCTTAACTGAGTTGCCTAGTTAAATAAAGGTTAAAGAAAGGTTCAATAAAGGTTAAATAGAGGTTAAATAAAGGTTAAACAAAGATTACATAAAAAACTGGCATGTACACAATAGGATATACAGTATACATGATGAATGTGCTATGCCAAGTATGATTGTATTTACAATATAAAGTGGATAATGTCTTGGTCGCGCAGTTTAATAAATTGTTAGATTTCAAATAGATTCAACAAGTTATAGTTTGGTCCCCCAATTTACAGAAGCATGCTTTTTGAGAATAACGTTAGATTTTTTAGCTGTCAAATGACGGGCATTATTCAGAGATATTATGTATATTTAGATGTTTCGAGACCTTCACAACGGGTTCCTATGTGATATAACTGTGTGACTGCCTGGCGGGCTCTGTCTGTCTTTAGGGAAGATAGTACAGAGACCGACTCCATTATGAGGTCAGACTGTGATTGTCCTCACTAGTTCCTGTTGTTGTGTTTACAGCTCCATGGCACTCTCACAGGGTTCCTATACGCACACACGCACACGCACACACACACACACACACACACACACACACACACACACACACACACACACACACACACACACACACACACACACACACACCTTATTTACTGGTGCTCTTCCCTGACACAGCCTGTTTGAAAACCATGCATCATTACCTACCATCACACAACAGTCACAAAGAGAGAAACCCATCTGCCACAGAACTGCATGGGAATCCCTCTCCACTCTGCCTCAACAAAGGAACTATGTGTGGTGAACACCAGGCATTACAACAGTGGTTTTGGGGGTAGAACTTCTATAGAAGAGTGGGTAAATGAAAGGGGATGTTATAACTCTGTTCCTCTCTGTTCTTGATGGTTCCTCACGTTTGCCCATAGTTTGGGGTGAGGTTTCTGCACGCAACATTCACAGTTAGAGAATGTTCTGCATGTTACTGTGAATATTCCGCACGCATGTAGCCTCATTATGTACTGAGTTTCTGAACACCATATTCACAGTTAGCTAGCACTGTGTGGAGACAGCGAGGGAGCTGAGGGAGAGGTCCCGACCTCACAGTCATGGTCTATTTGTGTGGATAACGCATGCACACACATGCACCTCTCGGCCGGTGCTATTGCCAACAATGACTTTTCTGTGCCTGTGAACCTCTCCGAAACTCTCTGCCCGGCTTCTTTCACAGCAAGGGTCAACAAATACTGAGCAACGCAGGTTCAATATAAACAGAGCATCGAGGCTCCCCATGTTTTCTCATGGCTTTACCAAAAAAAGGCCCCGGCTCCCACAAATAATCAGGAGTGAAAAAAAAGCAAAAACATAGTTTCGAAAAGAGGAAAACATTTGCTTAACTTAACTTCATTTAAACATCAACTCACACCCGCCCATCTGGGAGAAGTGCAGTCCTCTCTTGTCAGATTCAGTCAGTGTAGAGCAGGGGTGTCAAGTTCATTCCATGGATGGCAGTGGTGGAAAAAGTACCCAATCGTCATCCTTAAGGAAAAGTAAAGATACCTTAATAGAATATTACTTAAGTAAAAGTGAAAGTCACCCAGTAAAATACTACTTGAGTAAAAGTCTAAAAGTTTTTGGTTTTAAATATACTTAAGTATCAAAAGTAAAAGTAAATGTATATATCTTTTCACATTCCTTATATCATGCAAACCAGATGGCATCATTTTCTTTGTACGTGACATCTGACTGGCACACTCCAACTCTCAGACATCATGTACAAATGAAGCATTTGTGTACATTATTAATGTACAAAGTACATTATTTTAATGTACAAAGTACATTATTTTAATGTACAAAGTACATTATTTTCTTAAGTCAAAGTAAAAGTAGTCAAAAATATAAATAGGAAAGTACAGATACACCAAAACTCTACTTAAGTAGTACTTTACGCCCCTGATGGAGGGTGTAGTGTCTGCTGGTTTTTGTTTTTTCATTCCAATTAAGTCAACCAGGTGAGGGGAGTTCCTTACTTATTAGTGACCTTAATTAATCAATCAAGTGCAAGGGAGGAACGAAAACCCGCAGACACTCGGCCCTCCGTGGAATGAGTTTAACGCATGTTGTGTAGAGGGTTGACTTTTCAACAAAAACATTTCTGATACTTATTCATTGCACAGGAAATAAGAACAAAACAAACATTTTGGCTATTATCCAAGACTTTTGTTACCCAAGACTGAGCATATAGCATTTTGGTTTCACCCCACACAAAGGGACGGATCACAACCGCCACTCTGGCTGCCCACCATATCCTGTTTAGACAGGACTAGCTTGGTTTCAGATATGTGTGTGCTGTTTTGCCAACTTTGGTGTGATGATGACTATAGGAGTCGGCAAGACAGCACAAACAGATCTGGGACCAGGCTAAGCAAAGACCACATCCTGTTGAATCTGCAAACCAAACAGGTTCCTGGTGACAGAGGCTCTGAGAGCATTTACTCTCTGGTGACATGTATTGAAGTGTTATGGCATTCTGTGAAAAACATTCCCCTGAATTCAGTCTGGGAGAAACATTCTCCAAGAAAAATGGATGCACCGATGTAGCTAGACAAGTTTAAACACAAACACACACACGCACACACACACGCACACACACACACACACGCACACACACACACACACACACACGCACGCACACACACACACGCACGCACTCACGCACACGCACGCACGCACACACACACACACACACACACACACACACACACACACACACACACACACACACACACACACACACTACAGTATACACACACTAAAGTATAAACACACAATGCTTAAGAGGTCAATGCTGTTCGGTCTGCTGGTCACACACCCACACCCTTCTCCCACCATGTCCTACTCTCTACCCTCACCCCCTGTCCTCTCCCCCCACCATGTCCTACGTTCTACCCCCTGACCTGCCGAGGCCTGCTGCCTGCCTTGTGTCTGTCAGACAGCTTGTGGGGCTCACCACCTGTGTGTGTCGGGTTGGGGGTTGGGGGGGGGGGGGGGGGGGGGGGGGGCTGACTGGGCCCTGCAGTAACGGCTGCTCACCGCCGGACCCACAGCTGTCTGCCCATGTTAGTTAGCCTGGCCTGTGACCCCCCCTCTACTGCTTCCCATGCCTGGAGAGGAGGGAGGAGGGGAAATGGGAGAGGTTTACAGCTGAGGTCATGTAGCCACCACCATCCTCTCCCCACTTACCCCATACCCCCACTCCATACTACTAAACACACTACTGACACGGTACGGTAATCTGTCCTTTCTTTTGTGTCAGTGTGTGTGTGTGTGTGTGTGTGTGTGTGTGTGTGTGGTGGAACAGCATGTGATGTTTTCAAGACTATTGTTTACATGTGCATGTCTGGGAGGATCTCATTATAAATTCTCTATGTCAAAAGAAAAGTTTGAAAAAAAAAAGTTACACAACAATTATTGAATGAATCTTCAACAGAATTAATTCTGGGGATAGAGTCTGGAAAGTCCCCTCTTTAAAAACATGTAGAGAATGTATCTGGTGCCATGAAAGACAAAAACATTATTTTTCATATGTGCTTATGAATTTATTAAGCAGGTCTGGTTGAGCGGGAACCTCTTCAGTCCCTGGGCTCTGGTTGGAGGGGTGAGGGTGTGTGACCCCAATATGTTTGGGTTTGTGCTGCCACGGGACCTTCTGAAAACAGCCTGTCAGTGCTGTGTGTGTGTGTTTGTGTGTGCGCGTGTACGTGCATTTGTGTGTGTGTGTGTGTGTGCGCGTGCGTGCATGTGTTTCTTTGTGTGTCTATGCCTGCGTGTGCCTGTCCACTGTGTTCCCTGTCAGACTAACAGCCAAATAAACAGTAATCAGGCTAACACAAACCTCACAGTGAGGCTCTCCATACTCTCTCACATCACTCACCAGCCCCTCCTGGCCCCTCCTGGCCCCGCCTGGCCCCTCCTGGCCCCTCTGAGCCCCTAGGCCCTGACTCAAAGTTATCAGACAAGGCATGAGTGGTATAATGGAGGTTTAGTGACAGGTTCTACATGACTGTGTGAGAAATGTCAGTGTTAACCTGCCTGTCACTGGTGTTACCCATATGACATACGCCATGTTTACTTTGATCAGTTATCAGATTGTAAACTGTGAAGGTCATGAGGTCACAGAAATTAAACCTAAACAATCAATCAATCAAATGTATTTAGTGCTATACAGAAACGGAGCCTAAAACCCCAGAGAGCAAGCAATGTAGATGTAGAAGCACAAATCATGCATGTGGGCCTCAAACTACCTTGGTACATGTTACAGGCAGATTCTACTGCTTTATGTTTCTGGTGCTTTAATATTCCAGTGGTTTTTTTATTACACTTTTAGTGCTTTCTGGTTCTTTCTGGTGTTTTCAGACTTTTAGAATCTAGTGCTTTCAGGTTCTTTCTGGTGTTTTCAGACTTTTAGAATCTAGTGCTTTCTGGTTCTTTCTGGTGTTTTCAGACTTTTAGAATCTAGTGCTTTCTGGTTCTTTCTGGTGTTTTCAGACTTTTAGAATCTAGTGCTTTCTGGTTCTTTCTGGTGTTTTCAGACTTTTAGAATCTAGTGCTTTCTGGTTCTTTCTGGTATTTTCAGACTTTTAGAATCTAGTGCTTTCTGGTTCTTTCTGGTGTTTTCAGACTTTTAGAATCTAGTGCTTTCTGGTTCTTTCTGGTGTTTTCAGACTTTTAGAATCTAGTGCTTTCTGGTTCTTTCTGGTGTTTTCAGACTTTTAGAATCTAGTGCTTTCTGGTTCTTTCTGGTGTTTTCGGATTATTTTAGACATGTCCAGTGTAATGCTTTAGCCACCCAGGTGCAATCGGTATTACAGCAAGTCAAGTGTACTTTAACACTACTAACCCAGCGAGCAGACAGCACCCTGTAAATGTGACTAACGAGAGTCAAGCGTGGAAATGCAATTACAGAGAGCAGATGACCCGGGCCACTGGGCCCCAATCCTAATTTTACACACGTTGCAAAGGTGGAAGGGGACAGGGGGGAATGGATGGGGGTAGAGGAGGAGGGTGGAGGGGGGGGGGGGGGCTGTTTTACCATACTGACTGCAGGGGTTGTGATATGGGGTATTTGAGGGGTGGGGCCTTTTTTTTGGTAGACACAGGTTTAAGAGTTCTCTGGTAGTTTGCCTTGTAACCTGTTGACAGCTTTATGACATGCAGAGCTGAACAGGGATGTGCAGTTGCTCAGTGTGATCAAACCCCCATAGCTGCACATGTCTACTCTCTACCCTCTACTGGAGAGCAGCATGTTCACCAGAGAAACCAAGCAGCCAGCAGGGAGGGAGAAACAGTTCATAGTGAAGTGTGTAAGGCCTGTATGCACTTACATTAGACGTGAAGGATGTTGTCTTAAAAGCAGTGCTTTAATATACAGCACTGTTCTGTATGACGCCAACAGGCATTAGATTAATAACAAAACAAATTGATATGAGTGACGATTGTTCCAGAATGTTTCTTTAAATGGTCTTAGAAGGGGATGCAGACAAAGGAGCTTAAAACAGATTCCAGAGAGATTGACTAGACGTTCTGGTCTGAAGCTACTGTAATTAGGGTCAGGATAGCAACATTGATGTGGTTGTATCATAACAAGCCTAGCAGACAGTCATGGCTTATAGACGGGAGCACCAGGAGAGCACCAGGAGATCACCAGACAGACAGAACAAGATGAAAGAAGAATAACCGTTCCTGCCCTTCAGGCTCTCACTCTCGCTCTCACTCTCTCTCTTTATTTCTCTCTCTCTTTTTCTATCTCTCGCTCTCTCTCACTCTCCCTTTCTCTTGCTCTCTCTCTCTCTCTCTCTTCCTCTCTCTCTCTCCCTCTCTCTCTCTCTTGCTCTCTCTCTTGTTCTCTCTCTCTTACTCTCTCTTTCTCGCTCTCTCTCTGTCTCTCTCGCTCTCTCTCTCTCTCAAATTCTCTCTCTCTCTCTCTCTCTCTCTCTCTCTCTCTCACTCTCTCTTTGTCTCTCTCTCTCTCTCTCTCTCTCTTTCTCTCTCTCTGTGTCTCTACCTATTTCTTTCATCCCCCCTTCCCTCAGCATCTCCTTCTCCTCCATTCCAGACAGATAGACAGTCCCCTCACGGTCACGGCGGCGAACCACAACATGCAGAGGGTTTGCCTTTTCCGGTTGCATCTGCTACCCTGGTCCTGCACCGATCCTGCCCCGGTCCCAGCCCCTGAAGGCATACATTTCATGGGATCACACAAGCAGCGCTGGTTCTCAGCCATACCAGTGAGAAGGAGGATGTGGAGGGGCTTTCACACAACCTGGCTTCTGACCTCCCCATCATTACCAGGGTCAGGGGGCTGCAGGGGGGCCCACAGCCTTCCATGGGGGCTGCTCTCTCCCAGGCCGCCACGCATCAAAAGGCCATTTAGTCAGGCCAAATGTCAAACACTAGCATGTTTTGATCGTAGAGTCGTTATCAAATTAGGCGATGAGTGAGAACGGGTGGGAGAGTGTGTGTGTGTGTGTGTGTGTGTGTGTGTGTGTGTGTGTGTGTGTGTGTGTGTGTGTGTGTGTGTGTGTTTGTGTGTGTGTGTGTGTGTGTGTGTGTGTGTGTGTGTGTGTGTGTGTGTGTGTGTGTGTGTGTGTGTGTGTGTGTGTGTGTGTGTGTGTGTGAGTGTGTGTGTGTGTGTGGTGTCTGAGAGTACTGGGAGTAGTACTGGTAACATCAGCAATTTTTCTGGAAATGTAATTACAGCGGTGTAGTAAAAATAACACAATGAAGGTATTCAAAGATGCTACTCATTCTAAATTCTAAAATGTATTCCAAATATGCTTTTGCCTCAAATTACTTAACCACCAATACATCAGATTGGATTGCGTTTCATCTATCAACATGTCAGTCAAAGTGCTAAAATGAACACGGACAATCCAGTCTTTTGCTCATTGCCCTAGCCCTCACACATACAGATAAATCAAATCACATGTATTTATAAAGCCCTTCTTACATCAGCTGATGTCACAAAGTGCTGTACAGAAACCCAGCCTAAAACCCCAAACAGGCAATGCTGGTGTAGAAGCACGGTGGCTAGGAAAAACTCCCTAGAAAGGCCAGAACCTAGGAAGAAACCTAGAGAGGAATCAGGCTATGAGGGGTGGCCAGTTCTCTTCTGGCTGTGCCGGGTGGAGATTATAACAGAACATGGCCAAGATGTTCAAATGTTCATAAATGACCAGCATGGTCAAATAATAATAATCACAGTGGTTGTTGAGGGTGTAACAAGTCAGCACCTCAGGAGTAAATGTCAATTGGCTTTTCATAGCCGATCATTAAGAGTATCTCTACAGCTCCTGCTGTCTCTAGAGTTGAAAACAGCAGGTCTGAGACAGGTAGCACGTCCGGTGAACAGGTCAGGGTTCCATAGCCGCAGGCAAAACAGTTCAAACTGGAGCAGCAGCACGGCCAGGTGGACTGGGGACAGCAAGGAGTCATCAGGCCAGGTAATCCTGAGGCATGGTCCTAGGGCACAGGTCCTCCGAGAGAGAGAAAGAAAGAGAGAAAATTAGAGAGAGCATACTTAAATTCACACAGGACTCCGAATAAGACAGGAGAAGTACTCCAGATATAACAGACTGACCCTAGCCCACCGACACATAAACTACTGCAGCATAAATACTGAAGGCAGGAGGGGTCGGGAGACACTATGACCCTGTCCAGATCAGTCTGTTGCTCATTGCCCTAGCCATCAAACATACAGATCAATATTTTGCTAATTGCCCCAGCCATCAAACATACAGATCAATCTTTTGCTAATTGCCCCAGCCATCAAACATACAGATCAATCTTTTGCTAATTGCCCAAGCCATCAATCTTACAGATTGATCTTTTGCTCATTGCCGTAGCCCTCAAACGTACAGATCAGTCTATTGCTCATTGCCCTAGCCATGAATCATACAGATCAATCTATTGCTCATTGCCCTAGCCATGAATCATACAGATCAGTATGTTGCTCATTGCCCTAGCCATGAATCATACAGATCAGTCTTTTGCTCATTGCACTAGCCCTCAAACATACAGATCAGTCTTTTGCTCATTGCCCTAGCCATGAATCATACAGATCAGTCTTTTGCTCATTGCCCTAGCTCTCAAACATACATATCAGTATTTTGCTAATTTCCCTAGCCCTCAAACATACAGATCAGTCTGTTGCTCATTGCCCTAGCCATGAATCATACAGATCAGTCTTTTGCTCATTGCACTAGCCCTCAAACATACAGATCAGTCTTTTGCTCATTGCCCTAGCCATGAATCATACAGATCAGTCTGTTGCTCATTGCCCTAGCCATGAATCACACAGATCTGTCTTTGGCTCAATGCCCTAGCCCTGAAACATATAGATCAGTCTTTTGTTGATGAGAATATAAAGTGGAAAAGCAAACTTTTAGCTTATTTAAGGTTTAAAAAGGATACTAATTTCCACTTTAACATGTCAGACTTAATTTTCCCTAAAAACAATGTATAAACCCCTACAAAAAATGGCCATTAATTATAATCCACATAATAGATGGGTCAGCTGACAACGTCACGAAAACGATGTGCACGCTTCCATGGAGCAGAAGTAAGCCTGTTGTGATTCTGGCCAGATTTCTAGCAAGAATGACACTGCCATGTGGGGAATCATAAGTGGCTTGTTTCAGCATGTTTCATCATGTTATTGATACCATGTCTTGATTTGAGGTGTTTTGACTGATTTCATGTCAATGCAAATATGGCTAAAATTCGCTGGCTAGCTAACCAACAACTGTAACAATGTATTTGAGAGACAACAAGTGTTCATTCTGCAAATGTATTTATGTTTTCAATAAACAGTGGAGAAGAAATATAGCTTACATGTTATCAAAAGTCTAAGACAACCCTGTCTGTTTTTCCCCATTGTTGAGCACACCTCGGTTTTGTTGCTAACCAACGAACCCGTCTATAATTCTTATATCCTGTTGCTGCAAGATAATTTTCCTGCTGTAGCAAACTGGCTCAAATTAAGGTCCTACATTTGTACCTCCGGTCCCCCAAACCAGACCAGAGATGAAAGAACCCCCCTCCCAAGGGGAGAGTCTGTGGTGTCTATGCATCATGGCCACCCACCAGGAGTCAGACATGACTCAGGCCAAACCTGTCGACCCACTTCCTCGACTAGAAACCCCCTCCAGCACAACACATATGAAGGCGTCTGGGAAGAGGCTGCCGCAGTTGCATATTTATAAGAGGGGCCGTTCTAAAATCAACAAGCACAGTCAAATATTTCTGGGAAATAATGAAAATGTAAAAAGTGAAGCATTGTGTTCTCATTGGACAGACTTTGGCATCGTACACCCTTTTTAAGGGTACTAACGGCCATGTTAAATGTGTTAATAATAATTCTGCATTTATAATCAATTTCTAACGTAGTTTCATCCAACAAGTGGATCCAACAAGAGGCCGTTATGATGCTGCATTGAAAATACAGTTGAAGTCAGAAGTTTACATACACCTTAGCCAAGTACATTTAAACTCAGTTTTTCACAATTCCTGACATTTAATCAGAGTAACAATTCCCTGTCTTTTGTCAGTTAGGATCACCACTTTATTTTAAGAATGTGAAATGTCAGAATAATAGTAGAGAGAATGATTTACTTCAGGTTTTATTTCTTTCATCACATTCTCAGTGGGTCAGAAGTTTACTTACACTCAATTAGTGTTTGCTAGAATTGCCTTTAAACTGTTTTACTTGGGTCAAACTTTTTGGGTAGCCTTCCACAAGCTTCCCACAATAAGTTGGGTGAATTTTGGCCCATTCCTCCTGACAGAGCTGGTGTAGCTGAGTCAGGTTTGTAGGCCTCCTTGCTCCCACATGCTTTTTCAGTTCTGCCCACAAATGTTCTATGGGATTGAGGTCAGGGCTTTGTGATGGCCACTCCAATACCTTGACTTTGTTGTCCTTAAGCCATTTTGCCACAACTTTGGAAGTATGCTTGGGGTCATTGTCCATTTGGAAGACACATTTGCGACCAAGCTTTAACTTCCTGACTGATGTCTTGAGATGCTGCTTTAATATATCCACATAATTTCCCTTCCACATGATGCCATCTATTTTGTGAAGTGCACCAGTCCCTCCTGCAGCAAATCACCCCCACAACATGATGCTGCCATCCCCGTGCTTCACTGTTGGGATGATGTTCTTCGGCTTGCAAGCCTCCCCCTTTTTTCTCCAAACATAATGATGGTCA